>NW_024802937.1:3057254-3117345 GCF_019175285.1 Sceloporus undulatus
TTATTCCTAGACAGAAGGCTGAAATGTACTTCTCTTTCTGGCCAAACACCCCCCCCCCAATTCTACAAGAACATTTCCCACTCCCAAGCAGGCATAGCATTTGCAAGACCACAGGCAGTCCTTTGTGCCATTGAAAACTACATTTCCCACTCCCAAGCAGGCATAGCATTTGCAAGATCACAGGCAGACCCTTGTGCCACTGCAAACTACATTTCCCACTTCCAAGCAGGCATAGCATTTGTAAGATCACAGACAGTCCTTTGTGCTTTAGAAAACTACATTTCCCACTTCCAAGCAGGCATAGCATTTGCAAGATCACAGGCAGACCCTTGTGCCACTGCAAACTACATTTCCCACTCCCAAGCAGGCATAGCATTTGCAAGATCACAGGCAGACCCTTGTGCCATTGAAAACTACATTTCCCACTTCCAAGCAGGCATAGCATTTGCAAGATCACAAGCAGTCCCTTGTGCCATTGAAAACTACATTTCCCACTCCCAAGCCTTCTTAGCAATTCCCCCCTTCCTCCTTTTCCTTGCCCCCTCCAACCCCCCCAAACCCCTCACCCCCTTTTTCCCAGGTATGTCTCAACTTAGGAGGGATTTATGGGACAGATCCAAAGCCTTTTTCCTTTTCTAATGGGGGCAAAGCCTTGAGAAGCCCTGGACCCCTGAGAAGAAGAGATGGGGGCTTAGAGAGAGGAAGAAAGAGAAAAAGAAGATGAGGAGGGGGGAGAAAGGAAGAAAAAGGAGAGGAGGAAGAGGAGGGGAAGAAAAAAACGGAACAATAATAAGAAGAGAAGGAGGGGAAAGAGAAAGGGGGAAGCAGCAGCTCGCCTGAGTGTAAATTCCTCCCTGCTCGGATGTTGCCCAAATAAGGAAGCAGAGGGCTGGCCAATAGAGGAAGGGCAGTGCAGCAGACCCCGCCCCTGCTGGTTTCAGTCCTCCTGTTGCTGTTGCTCCAGGGATGCTTCACAGGCAGCACTCTATAGAAGGCAGGCAGCAGCCCTGGGAGCTCAGAGTTGGGCAGCCACCCGGGGGCGGGGGCAGGGGTGGGGGCAGGGGCGGGACGGGACCAGGCACACCCCCCAGGGGGGCGGGAAAGTCCCGCCCACCAGCATGAAATGGCAAGCCTACGTGAGAGGCTTTTATCTTCCAGTTGCAATATGTACAACAAAAGCTCTGACATATTCTGGCGCTTTACAGAGTGCCCAAAAAGGGCGCTCTGCTGGCACTCGTGTTTGCTGTGCAAGGGAGCCACAGTGGACAAACCGCATGGTTCCCCCACACAGCAAAAAGAACCCGCAAAAAGCGGGTTCTTCTTCCAGCACAGTTGTGACACCGCAAGGCACCAATGGCACACTTATGGCATCACAACCACACCACAACTTGCAGACGCTAAGCATCCATCACATCAAAATGGCAGCACCCATATGTATAGGGCTCCGCCATTTTGATGTCCCCAGTACATACTAGGGGTGAGGCCTGATTGGACACTGCGTCTTCAGCCAACCCCTAATACATATTGGGGGCAGAGCAAAGGCCCATCTGTAACAGGCCACTGTCTGCCATATTTACAATCCACACTATCCAAACCAACTCCTCTCTCCAATCCACTATCCTCAACTCACACCAGCTCTGGGTTTCAGAGTCCTTATATACATAACTAATTACAAAGGATTGGCACCTGGTGTTTTCCTCCATTTACAGCCATATAATTACTTTTATGTTTCCTTAAAGGGACATTTAACCCAACAAATTTTGTAAGTGAAAATTATGGCTGGCATCATATTTGTGAATTACCATGGCTTAGGTCAGATTTACACCATCAAAACTCACTTTTTTTCTTTGTAGAAATCAGAATTCTCTGCAATGAAATTCTCCACCACAAAAATCTCCTCCTAAACCTACCTTGGAAGCAGTGCATCAGAATATTGGGGGGCAGGAGTAAGCAGATATGCACCCAGCTATTTTTACGTAGCGGGATGCATGACAAGGGCATCACTCTTGTTGTCTGGAGGATACTGGGACAATACTGCAGATACCTGTGTCAGTGGTTCCAGCTGCAGGAGAATAATTGGACATGTCCCCACTCATCCGTCTGATCACCAGTAACGCATAAATGATTGTGTCTGGGGAGGCTCTGCTGTGAGATGAGGTTTTGTGGGCATAACATTGAAAGAAATAGCCATGTGATGTACTTCCCAATGCAGGATCTTGTAGAGATGAGAAATTTGGATGTCATGCTTTCCACTTTCCTGCTCCAGACATGTGATCGATATTCTTAGAACTGGTCAAAATCAATTATCTGTTCAATAGTCAAGTGCAATGCAGTGTATATACAATGTATTATTCCCAAATTTTATATACTGATGGATTGATTTCTCTCAAAACTGAGACATATGATGCATCTACACTGCAGAAAGACTGCTGTTTGACACCACTTTAACTGTTCCGTCTACAAAATCCTGGGATTTGTAGTTTTGTAAAGCACCAGCACTTTTGACTAAAGACACTGTAAAACTACAAATCCCAGGATTCCATAGGATGGAGTTACAGTCATGTCAAACTGCATTATTTCTACAGTATAGATGCATCCTGAGGGTAAAAGAAGTTCTTTAATAGATGAAAAGTAAGTTCTAATCTTAAAGCACAAAGATGTTATAATATGAAAAATGTTGTTCTTATTGTTGTGTGCCTTCAAGTTGTTCTGATTTATAATGACCCAAAGGTGAATCTATCACAGGGTTCTCTGGAGCTGAGAGAGTGTGGCATGCCCAAGTTCTGCCAGTGGGTTTCCATGGCTGAGCAGGGAATCAAACTCTGATCTCCAGAGTTGTAGCCAAACACTCAAATCATTGTATCATGCTGTCTAAAAATACAATTGTATTAAAGGCAATTTGTTGCTGTGCATATTCCTAGATATGCACAGCAACAAGATCCTCGGAAGTGTTCGGAAAACAACCTGCTCTCTTGATCCCTGTCCCTCGTGGTTAGCGGCCCAGGGGGGACCAGCGGTAACATTATTGTTACGCCGGATAATTAATACATCCTTGAGAGATGGGCGATTTCCATCGGATCTTAAATTGGCCATTGTAAAACCGATCCTAAAAAAGCCCTCCCTCGACCCCCTGGTACATAATAATTATCGGCCTATTTCGCTGCTGCCATTCCTGGGAAAGGTGATCGAGAGGGCGGTTGCGATCCAGCTTCAGGCGGTCTTGGACGAAACGGATTATCTGGACCCATTTCAAACTGGCTTCCGGGTGGGTTACGGGGTTGAGACGGCCATGGTCGCCTTGGTCGATGATCTCCGTCTGAGCATCGACAGGGGAAGCATGTCCCTGCTGGTGCTCTTGGACATCTCAGCGGCTTTCGATACCATGGACCATGGTATCCTTCTGGGACGCCTGGCAGAGGTGGGAATCGGGGGCACTGCGCTCCAGTGGTTCCGGTCCTACCTCTCCGGGAGGTCCCAGATGGTGCAGCTGGGAGACGTGTGCTCCGACGAGAGGCCCCTTAAAACCGGGGTCCCTCAAGGAGCCATTCTGTCTCCCATGCTATTTAACATTTACATGAAACCGCTGGGAGAGATCATCCGGAGACATGGGGCGCGGGGTTATCAGTACGCTGATGACACCCAAATCATTTTCTCTATGTCTCCGACTGATGCAGTGACTGGGGATGGCGTCTCTCCTCTCGTGGCCTGTCTAGAGTCAGTAATGGGCTGGATGAGGGAAAACCAACTCAAATTGAATCCAGAGAAAACGGAGGTACTAGTGATAGGTTCTCCTGGTCCAGGAATGGCGGTGGTTCCACCTGTCCTGAACGGGTTCACGCTCCCTGTGAAGGACTCCGTGCGCAGTCTGGGGGTGCTTCTTGACTCGTCGCTTCACCTGACCGCTCAGGTGAATGCGACGGTCAGGAGCACCTGTTATCAGCTTCGGTTGATTCGCCAGCTGCGTCCATACCTGGCCCAGAGGGACCTAGAAACTGTTGTACATGCTCTGGTAACTTCAAGACTGGATTTCTGCAATGTACTCTACATGGGGCAACCCTTATACCAAACTCGGAAGCTACAAATGGTGCAGAATATGGCGGCCCGGCTGGTCACTGGTGCTCCCAGGACCAGCCATATAACACCGGTTTTAAAAGACCTCCATTGTCTGCCCATTTGCTTCCGAGCTCAATATAAGGTGTTGGTTATTACCTATAAAGCCCTAAATGGCCTGGGCCCAGGATACCTAAAGGACCGCCTCTCCCCGTACATTCCGCCTCGCACCCTCAGAACATCTGGGCAGCAATTACTGAAGGTGCCTGGGGCTAGGTTAACCTCCACCGCGCGGAGGACTTTTTCCACGGCTGCCCCAGCCCTTTGGAACACGCTGCCCATTGAGCTCCGCTCATCTATCACCCTGGCCCAATTCAGGAAGGATTTAAAAACCTTCCTGTTTCAACAGGCATTCCCCGATTAAATATCCTGTGGGCCTCCCTCCTCTTTCGTGGCCAAGAGGCTGGGCTATGGGGCTTTTTCTTTTGTTATTTTTGATGTATTGCTGTATTTGTAGGGTTTTAATCTTTTTGTATTGTAATATGGATTATGTGTGTTTTTAACTGTTCTGTAAGCCGCCCTGATCGTTGGAAGGGCGGGGTATAAATAAAAAATTTTATTTATTTATTTATTATTTAGATCCTAGGATCTTCTTACTTGAACATCTGTGAGGATAATTAAGCCAGGCCTTTTTGGCAATGGTCCCATGCCAACTAGGATACATCAAGCCTCATCATCAGGGCTTTCTCAAGAAATGTTGCTGTCTGGGCCAAAGACAAGATAGTGTTCTCTCCATTCTATGTACAGACACTGACTGAACTTTATTTCAACACTGGAAATGGGACAGATTCCACAAGCACACCTGAAGGGAACATTTGTTTTTTCTGAGTACCTCCATCAAAAATTTATACTCTGTGTTTTTCAGCATTCTTTCAGGAATGTCTTTAATTATAATTTCATTCTCATAAGAGTGTGCTCTCAAATTTTCATCTCTGATGCTTTTATGTATGAAATGAATTATCACAACCATTGGAAGTTTTTTCTCTGTGAATAAGCAGAGTTTTGCTTCAATGTTCTCATCAAACAGTTCATAGCACCTTTATAAAACCCTGTAAAGTTGTCAAAACTGTCTTAGTTCTTAGCCTAATCATCATCATAATTCTATGCTATCCTGCTGTAAAATATCAATTTCCTTCAAATTATCTGAGATCGCCTGTTCTTTGAGAGCAATGGTCATGAGATTCTGGATTGATGCTGAATTGTTTTTCAGCAAACTCTTTAAAATGATTTACTTTTCCAGTAATCTCTAATCTTTACAATTCCAGTTTCTTCTCTAAATTCCCATTATTTTCTGTTACATATTTATTCAAATCTAAAATCTGATTAAACATCTGAGATATCAAGGCTTATATTTGAATATGGACAAGATCAGTTTTGTCTAGCCCAGCTCTAGAGTTTTTTGTGGAGGTCATTTTTATGATGTCATATAAATCATTCTCTGCTTAAAATCTGGCATTACAGACATTACTGATTTCCCCTTTCTGAAATATGGCTTCCATATAGACCTTTTGATTGTTTAAATCTTGGAGATGCTAAAACTATTTCTTATTTCCAGTCTAAATTACAACTTAATTTAATCTCAAGTTTTTGAGCAGTCAGCTATCTGTCTCTCTCGGCACTTGAATTCACTTTTTCACTTTAAAGGACTTTGCCTAAGAAGACTCCACTTCAAATATTCATGATGCAAATTGTTTGTACTTACTCACATGTACTAAATCACCAGCCAAGTGAGGGATTTATCTATTCCTTTCCCACATGGACCATACAAGGTCCTGTGGTAATGATATAAATCTTTGCTTGGAGATGTGTCTGTCTAGCTGACCTTAATGAATCTTTGTGATTCTTGGTTTTTCAGTGTGGAATGTTATTTCCAGGGCATGAAGCTCTACCAGACAGCTCCCCAGCACACCCCTGAGGTAGAGGGAGGGTATTCAGGAGACTTCATTTCTGCCCTTGTGGAATCCTTCTTTATCTCTATCCACTTAAAGATAATAAATCCTGCAAAACTAGGAGCAGCACAAAAATCATGTCATTAATCTTTGCTTGAGTCCTCGTTTTGTTTGTTTGTTTGTTTGTTTGTTTGTATCTCACCTTTCTCCCAGTCTTGAACCCAAGGCAGCTAATCTTAATTTCATCTCACTTCTAACCTGCATAAATCTATATCAGAATATAATTGATTATTATTAGAAGTAATTGATTTGATGATGATGATGATGATGATGATGATGATGATGATGATGATGTGCACCTTCAAATCATTTCTGAATTATGGCAACATGAGGGTGACTCGGTTACTAGGCCAGAAGATGCTGCAGAAACAAACAATATCCCAGAACAGGTTCTTAGATGTTCAGTGCAAACTAACAAAAGTGTACCAGTTCTATGCTTGTCCTCCTTGCGAGACTAGTGTTACCAAGTAGACCATCAAAGTTAGAAGAAGTTGAACAGATGCGTGCAGCTGATAAAAACTGATCAAGAAGAAATAGATGCACTGTGTTAGAATGGAACAATCACACTTACGCAGCGCTCACCAGGAATAAAAGCCAAAAGATGCAGGTGGATGTTTAAAAATGAAACAGGATGCAAGATGAAAAGTGGAACATCTACAAGACAAGAATAGCTGGTTGAAGCATCTCACCGACATATGGAATAGACTTTGATGAAATATGTTTATTTCACACAGCACTACAAGACTGGTCCTTAGCATGGCTGCCTAGAAACAAATTGATGTTAGATATCTTGATGTGATTTGCAGAAACTGCATTTTTGCATAAAGAACATGCAACAACCTCCAGACTTTGTAAAACAAAACAAAACCCCTATATCTTTTTTGAAAATTTAAAAGAGACTATCCTAATCTCCCCAAGGAGAGAGTTTCAAAATCTGGAAGCAGCAGCTAAAAAGGCCTTTTCATGGTGTGCGGCCAGGAATGGCTGTGAAAGTTGTTGGAATAAGATTCTCGAAGATCTCAGAACACAGGTTGGCTCATATAGAACGATATTTTTCTTCAGACAGATTTCTTTTTTCACATTTTTTTCTCTGGATCAAACAGTGATCATGAATTCTGTCTGATCTGAAACCTTGCACCAAAATAAACATTAGACATACAACAAGTTCAGATCCTCTCTCTGCAATTAAACTGATTGAGCAACCTTTGGGCCAGTCGTTTTTCATCCTGAGCTAAAGGATAAAGCTAGGGAAGACAGCGGAGACCTAGTTATGTACCTTGAGAACTTTGGAAGAAGAGCAGGATATGAATAAATAAACATTCTGATTGGGAGTATATGTTGTTGGAACATTTTCACTGTGTGCAAGATCAATGAGCAGAGCAATCCTAACTTACATTTGTGGCAGGAAGGGTGGGCTACTAGCAGAGTATTCACCACATCCTGTGCCCTATTTCATAATGGACATTGAGGGAAACAGGCTGGCCGCCATTTCTTTTTCCCTCCCATTGATAGCTACACTGGACCCAGAACCAGATACAGGAGTCAGCTCATTTAATTCCAAGGTGTTAAAAAGTAAACCAACTAGCAATAAGGGGACTGGGAAGTGGGTGGGTCTTCTTTGCCTCTAAGCAGTCTTACAATGTTCACCACCACACATCACATAAAGGCATCCCATCTGTCCCAGAAAATAAATTATGAAGCCATAAATTCAGAGGTCCATGTGGGAACCTATAAACTAAAGAAAGGGGAGGGAATGAAGGGATTAGAAGGGAGGTGGAAAGCAAAGGGAACATTTCTAATGGTATGGATGACAAATGGGGTTTTCAAAAAATCAAGCTGCTGTTTTTATCTCCTTTAAGCTCAGAAAAGAACAAGCAAGGAAGGTATAATTATGTACAGTATTTTTCAGCTTCAGTCTGTTAAATCATTTAGTTTAGGTATTTAGCCTTCATGTAAATAGCACTTTTAATATACATTTAATGGTTAAATATTTTGTCCCTGCTAACAGATGTGCAAATGGATTTTTCTAGGTTATCAAAAGTTAACTAAATGCATTAACATTTGTCTATTAACTTTCCTGTCTCTGTCCAGGACTGGCAGAGAATCATGGTGGTAACATGTGGTGTCTGTGTGCCCATCCCTAACATGTCCATTGACTGGCACACACATAAGCAAGCATGCGCATGCACACCCACACATATATTCTGCTGGTAGAAGGCTCCCCATTATTTCCACCTACCTCACTTCATTTTGTGGGAACACAAACAGTAGAGCTTGTAAAGATAATCCTGAGGTTTGGATAGGTATGTTTGAGAAAGGGCAGTCTTTGTGATGATGCATTCCAAGCTGTTAAAGGCTTTCATACTGGCAGAGTTATGCTTTTGACCAAAAGAGAGAGAGAGAGAGCTAGATGACAACAGATAAATGAACTAGAGATATATCAGGAGAAAGAAAGATGATCTAACATTTTTCAGGGGCTTCTTTATAGCATGTTGTTTTATATTCCCACATGCAATGAAAAAATAACATCCTCTGCCTAATTTATTAATGGAATGTGCTAACATCAAGTTATTTATAATTTAGACTATAAATGCCTTTCATGAACTGGAGCAAACGAGCAACACTTTGACACTAATCCCAAAGCTAGTGTGAAATGTACCTTTTAAACTGTTCTTGTGTTGTTATATTTCCCCCCCTCAGAATTATGCACTGTGAGCATATGGTTCTATTTCTGTTTTCTTTTTTAAAAATTACAAAACACCAGCCAAAAAAGAAAGTGTAATCTTAAAAAGACATTACCTCAGCACAGGAGTAAATAAACAGTTGTTTTCTTCCAGTTTGTTAACATTGTAGAAAGGATGGACACAGAATTTATTTAGTATTCTTCATTGAATGCTACATGGAAATAACGTTTAAAGGTTGAAGGCAGGAATTATAGCAGTTTGGTGATCACTGATGGCTGCTGTAATGCAGAAGAAGCAGAAGTCTTGTTCCAAAAGCCAAGAGTTGGAAATCTTAGTGAACAACATTTCAGCTAAATATTATGAGACAGTTCCCAATGGTAAGAACTATTTGAAGGTGGAACAGACTATCTAGGAAGGTGGTCATCTTTCCTTCACAGAAGATAGTTAAAGATTCATCTTTCAGGGTTGCTGTATTTGTACCTGCCTTACATAACCTATGTCTACTCAGGGAGGGTGACTAGATCACATTGGTATTTTTTTTATAGTAACTACTCTTCCACCCAGCATAGAGTAATGTTTAAAGTGTTCAACTTGTAACAGAGAGGGAAATGTTCAAATACTTGTTTGGTTGTGAAATTTATTGTGTGTTTTTTTGTGGCGGTGTGCTTTAGTGTTGTTTTTGACTTATGGCAACCCTAAGGGTTGAAAAATCATGGGGTTTTCTTGGCAAGATTTGTTCAGAGGTGATTTGCTTTCGTTTCATCTTAGGCAGAAGGAGTGTGACTTTCCCAAGTGGGTTTCTACAGCCAAACGGTAATTCAAACCCTGGTTTCCAGGGTTGTAGTACAATGTTCAAACCACTACACCATGCTGGCTCTTTGGGCCATTACTGCCTCTCAGAAAATCTATTTTACACAGTTGTTGGGAGAAATAATAGCAACACAAGAAACATATAAAGTGCCCATGTACTTTCCTTGTGTGTTTAGTACTACTACTAGTAGTAGTAGTAATAACAATTCAACAACATTTTGTCATCCACAGGCATTTCAAGTGCTGCTGTATTCTCGTTAGATCTATAGAGTGTTTTAATCATTTTTTCCCTGATATCAAAAATGTATGGATTTATGAAAATATCACAGGAAATCTTCAAGGAGAGATGCCATTTAATTCATGAGGGAAATGAATGTAAGGACAAACTTACAAACCATAGCTCCTTTTTAAAAACTTTGCTCTTCACCTCATACTTACTTCTCTTGCTCCTTGCTCCTATCCACTGCACTTCTCATCCTCTCTTCCATCCTTTCAGGTCCTTTTCCTCACCTCCCAGATGTGCCTCTTCCTGAGCCATTTGACCAGAGCAAATATTTTTGTCATTAAAATAAACTCAAGAAAAAGAAAGATTGGAATCTTAAATAAGCAGAGTGAGTCACTGAGCAATGCAAACCTGGGCAAGTCCTATTGACAAAAATGGAGATTACATAATGCGGTGGACTGCACCCACATTCTCTTAACTGCTAGATATGAAAATTCTCATCAGAATATTCAGGACATGAGTTTTTCTTTGTTATTTCATACCTTATTCATCTTTCAGTATATTGCCAGGGTTTCTTTTAAAGATCCTATGTTATTTTTCATAACCATTAATTCTTTTACTTCCCTTACCTTTACACATTTCTCAAAAACAACACAAGCAAGTTAAGGATGCATTCCACCTTTTGACTCTCCCATTCTAGAATAGATTTCAAGAGCCTGGAATCTTCTTAATTGGTTGAATTCTTTTTAACTGGGAAAGAATTTCAAAATAATGTATTTGGAATTCCAGAACCAAATTATATTTTTAATCCCAACTAGAGCAGTCCCACAGAATCAGTGGAACTTACATAAGTGTTCATTCAGTGGGTCTAACTGAACAAGGAGACTAACAAAAAGATTTAGGGGTTAGGATTCCTATCTTCTGTATATTTTATAGATTCCTGGTTATATATATATATATATGTATGTGCTTTAAAGTTGTTTGTCAGGTTTTGGCAAGTTTCATAGGGCAAGGAATACTCAGAGATGATTTTGCCATTTCCTTCCTCTGAATTGTAGTCTACATCACTTGTAATTCTGTTCCCATCTAAGTACAGTGGGTCCATGGAATCCACTGGAGTTTGGTTCCAGGACCCCCCATGGACACCAAAATCTGTGGATGTCAAGTCCCATTACATCCAGTGGCTTAGTAAAATGGCGACCCTTATATAAAATGGCAAAATCAAGGTTGCTTTTGGGATGAGTGTGTGTTCTAGCCATGGATGGGGGTTGAATGCATGGATAAGGAGGGCAAACTATACTAAATAGATCTGACCATGCTTAAGGTTCAAGTATCAGAAGGGATCTGGTGCTAAGAGCTTAAGTAAAATCAGAAAGCATTTCAGAATTTTAAAAGATTATTGTTTTCATTTGTTCACAGCCAGTGATTTTGTGACCCAAGATGCATAGTTAGAGATACTTTTTTTTTTTTAAGAGTAATTGTGTTTGCTTAAAACACAGCCTTCATATTGAAAGACGGGTAGGTTTTCTTCATATCTTTTTCTAAGCTCTTCTATTTTCCCAGAGTGCAAGTCCAAACTGATATGATTAAACGATAGACAACAAAACAAACAAGCTAACAGAAATATATAGAAAATAAGCAAGTCTCTTAATAAATTGAATTATTGAGTTCTCTTTTATAATAAGTAAATTTAATCATTAAAGCCACTTCCTACTTCTTCCCCAAACCACTTGTTATCGTTGGACTATTTTTGTTCTGACAGAACTGGGTGATACATATTTTAGCCATCATGAGCAAAGAATTGATCGTATACATGTCAGTATTTTGTACAGTTATAGTCAAATTGCATAATAGTCTTTAGATTTTATTTATTTATTTAGTTAGTTAGTTAGTTATAATGTTTGGCAGACTAGACCATGTTATGTCATTGATTACTATAATGGATGGGTTTTAGTGACTCCTTCTGGGGTCTGCCTTAGGTCTACTTCAGAAGAAAAGCTACATACACATGAAATAAATACATATAAATAAATATAGATAAATAAATAAATAATACTGCATTCCATTTTTTTTTTAAAAAATCCCCATTTCAAAAACTATTAGGTGCTTATTTTCAACAATGAAAAAAGGATGCAGTACAGAAGTCAATATGAAAAATAATGTGAAGTTTACAAGCATTCTTTGTTTCCATTTCTTTGACATTTTTGATATAATATTTTTAAATAGATCTCCACAGCTTTGAAGATAGAAATCTCATTTATTTGTAAAATAAATAATGCCATCATTTCTAGCAAAGTGTTCACAGATCTAATAAAAGTATGTTATATATTTTTATTAAAAAAACTAACATCAACTGCCTTCATGTTACTTTTAGAAATGCTGTTAACTGGAATCAAAGCTTTGTTATTTTGAAACCTGAATTGTATAGACAATATACGTCATTGTAATTATGTAATTATGTACATATTCAGGAACAACTTGCCTTTTCTGTATGGAAAAATTTAATAAAAATTATAATAAAAAAAAAGAAATGCTGTTAACAGTATTTTTAAACATACAAACCTGTTAAGTTTATATGTTACAGGTACTGTTATTTTTAATGTAACGTGTTGCAGTGTGTTGCTTCCAAGTTCTGGCTCCTAGCTTATGGAAACAGTCATGAATGTGAATATGAAGTGAAATACACACACACACACACACACACTAATCCAAAGGAAAACAATATTATCTTGTTTAAAATGATGAGTTGCTATGTTTCGCTTGGTAGAAGAATGATGGCATTGACAATTGCTTACTCTCACAAGTACTTGCACTTTTAGTTTGCTTTTCACATGCCTCTCCAAGGGCCCTCAAAATACCCTTGCAGATAATATTCTAAATCTTACTCCATCAGTTGCCTGTTACTGATCCACTCAAAACTGGAGCTGTCAGGAGAGGTTCACATTTTGCTCACTAAGAGCCATCCACAAAAATTATTTTAACTATATTGACTGTCAACCTTGCTGTTGCTGCATGACAGCTATGTGAGGGCTTCTACACCTGCCCTGTTTCACTAACCTCCCAGATGTCCATGTAAAAAGATATGGAAGAATTGGAAATGTCTATTTTCATACCCTCTTTCCTTTCTCCAAAGTAAATTGACTGTCTTCAGAACCATGCAAAATATATGCCATATATAAGAAATACACTAGCATACTCTATGTCTCTGTTTTATAATAGATTCAAGATGTGCCTCTTGCAAGGAGATAATGACTTTATCACTTGCTGAGACTTACCACACTTACTCCAGGGATAAACATCAGGAATTGCTCACTGATGCTTGGCATGAAAACACACTGTGAGAGCCCAAGACCACAAAATTACATCTAGTTAAAAGAAATGCAAGCCACATGACATATTCAAACTTTGTGATATGTAAGTATGTATTTCTCAATGTACCTCAAGAGATAAGAAAATACCATGGCCATAAATGAAAAGAATTTCAAAAGGGATTAGAATAAATAAATGTAATTTAGAATATCTTTATGGTTACTATAAACCTGCTAGGAATAAGGGCATATTAAGTGTACATATTTGAGTGCATCCATGTGAGAGCTCCCAACATAACCAGTTAGTATTTTAACCACCAATTCTCAAAGCTGGAACTGACCTAATTTAAATCAATGGGACTTCAAATTTTTGAAGAAGTATATATAATACAGCATTTTCAATTTGGGTATTTTAAATATTTTTTTCTTTTCAACTATTATGCTGGGCTTTTAACTGTTAAAAGTCTTAACTATTCTGTCCTCATAAAGTCACATTTTCATACAGAAAAAACTTACAGGAATACAGTGAAATTGTGGCTATAGTTGGAAAAAGAAACCTTGTAATTTAAGGAGGGTTGTTGGCAAAGAAAAGCATTTATCAATCATAAGGCATATCCACAATACAGTGCCACGTTAATAATCATTGCTCCTTCCTAAGGAATGCTGGGATTTGTTGTTTAGAGTGGCACTTAGAATTCTCTGCAAGGAACTCTGATGCACTTCTTAATTACAGTTAACAAAGTGCTAAATTTAATCCCCAGCCCCTCTTCCTAAGGAGAGCCACAGTGGTGTAGTGGTTTGAATGTTGGACTATGTCTTTGGAGCCCAGGGTTCACTTCCACTCAGCCATGGAAACCTACTGGGTGACCTTGGGTGAGCCATACACTTTCAGCTGCAAACCCCATGACAAGTTCACCTTAGGGCTGCCGTATGTCAAAAATGACTTGAAGGCACACAACATACCGGTAACTCTTTTCTTCAAGTACTTTGGGAAATGTAGTACGGGGTAGATAAAAGCTTGTAGCATAAAGTTCTTAATATATCACTAAACTACAAATCCCAAAATTCCTTAGAATGGAGCTCTTGACAATGAAAGTGGCCTCAAACTGATATCACAATGTAGTGTTCATCTCAGTGGTACCTATGTTCTAGAGCCTGGTGAAAAACTCTGCACAAAAATAAGGAGTTTTATGATACCCTTGATTCATAATTTTACGTGATGCAACTTGAAACACTACAGTATGCATGTGTACACAAATTTGTATAAATGTGTTTCCTCTGTAGTTCCTATACCAAGCTCAATCAGTCCAAGAAGAACAGAACAATATAGCTCCATATTTACAGGATTGCTCTTACACCCAGCTTCCTTTATATGGCCTAGTAGGCATGTTGACTGGAAGATTCTGGGCACTATAGTTCAAAAGAATAAATTTTCCAATCTCTGGTTATGAATAATTTTTCATCAAACTCCAAGTGAAGAGAGGATGAAGCAAGTTACTATTAACAGGATCAGTCCAGAATGCTGACGCACTTACCTCCCTCTGTGCGAGCTCAGAAGCCATGTTATTCATTCTCACCTCTTTAGCAGTTCAGGACACTTGTTATTCAATTTGCCTGTTCAGTTTTTTCCTGCAGGTAACAGGTAACTGAGGTGTTAATTATCCTGTTTACTCATCTCTGCTCAGGCTTTTCAAAAGGCCATTCTAAGACCCTGACAGCCTGACCCTTACCTTACCTGGAAGACAAAATTACATCCTCGTGTCACATAGTGCTAAAGCTAGCCGGGTCTTGTTCCTAGATAGAAGAGTAAAGCAATTTACAGCTTGCTCATGTTGAACATGGTTTATAATAAGGAGTGAAAAAATGCCATTGCTCTGTGACTTCACTTCCAACAATGCAATCAATATTTCTAGCTGAAGAGGACCAAGAGGTTAATAAGCAATTTTAAAAAGACAAGAGCTAAATGGAATTCAGATATCTTGTGGAGATATTTTGTGGTGAGACGATATGCACATATTTATAGGTGTTAGCTTATAGAATTATTTTCCAACTGGCAACAAATCTAGAGGCAATATTTCTCATCCTGCAAGTGATGGTTGACCAGGTCTAAGTTCTTTTCAGAGTCATTCATAAAGAGCCTGAAAGGATATTAACATTGGGGAATTGATCTGTAATTGTTTTCACATTTACAGAGGCACCTAGATTTAATTGTGACAATTGCATTAAATAAAATAAAATTATAGAAAAGGCGTCTGAAAACTATATATGTATGTGTTCCTTTTCCAAACTCTGTAATTATGCTATTTAAAGCAGATACACATTTACTGAACAAATTTCAAAATATTTGTTCAGAGCTGCTGCTTCTCTCCAAGGTGGTGAACTTTCTATATATTGTGTATCCAATATTTCAGGGACTTGTTCAGTAGTCTCAGTAAGGAATTTTCCCACACAAGAAGGCAAAACCTACTTCTACTACAGATTGACAATTCAGGCTTACAGTGCAATCCTAAATGGATATTCTGAGATATATAGTCCAAATAAATCACTTAAGAACTGAAAGAGAGCCATCAAGGCAGATATATTCTCCCCCGGACACCTGTAGTATTTACCCTAGCACAACAGAACTAATGCTCCACCCCAGCTCTACTCTTTCTAATTTGTTGGAAAGGGACAGGAAAAGAAGAATACAAGTGCATATTTTCAATATTAGTCTCAGAATCCTGTAATATTCACCCATTCTTGTTGACCATTCAGGTCACTTCTAATATTTTTAATGCTCTCCTTTTCCTTGAAACTGTAAAATCTTTTGTTTGCTGGGGGAAAAATAGCTTGCACCTGATCAGTTAAAGCCTTTTAGATTCAAAGTGTCATAATATAGCATGCTACTGAGATGTCTTCATACCAGCAAGAATCAGCAGATGCATGAAAATAACATTAAGGCTCACTACTAGTCTATAAAGCATATTTGTTTGCTTTAGAGGTGCAAGCTCACACATATTCCATTGATGCCAGTATGAGAGAGAGAACTACCAATGATAACATACTGGCTTTTCTTCACTGTCAGCAGCAGAGACGTATGAGTGATCTTTATCAGACTCACTAGGAGACTTATCAGTGGTAAAATCAGTGGTGTGAGGAGAGTCACTATGGCATATGTTCCAAGCATCCCAATTTGTTAGAATATCCTTGGTTAATTCTTTGTCACACACTTTTTCAGCTGCTTTTAAAATATCTCAATTTCTCTTTCCTCCTCCAGCTTGCCCCCTTTGTCCTTGACTTACTTCAGATATTACAAACTGAGTTCAAAGTTTGAAAGCAGTTTGCACTCAGTTAACTCAGCAGGGTGGGCAGGACAGGAGGAAGCAGAATCATGCCCTTTTCAGTAGGCTTATGCAAAAGTTAACTGCTGCAGTCTTTCCCAACATGTGTTCCTCATTTAAAAACTCTTCCCATCCTGACTTCACTCTGATGTTGCTTGGTCACACTGATCCCAATCTTCATCTGTGAAACATTGGAGGGTATGGTATGGCACAGCAGGGCAGGGCATGGTGTGGGGGAGGTGAAGGCACTCCTGGTAGGTGGTAGGCCACCAATAAGACCTACAAAGTTCTGGATCATTGGGCCCCCATTTCTGAATTCCTGATAATAAAGCATCATGTCACATGGCTCTGGGATGAACATGTGATTTATTTACACCCATTAGCATTTTCTTACCTCAGTGTAACATTCAATGAGAATGGATCCTGGTCATGTCATCACCACAGAAGCTCACTTAAAGCAAAAGCTCGTATGAATCTCATTCTTAAACTAAAAGTCAACAAGTACCCAGGCTCCTTAGCCCCAATAATTAATGTATACAAAGCTAAGGTTACACCTATGCTTTTATATGCAGCGGAAGTATGGGGTCTAAATTCCACCGCAGTAGTAGAACTAGCCCAGTCTCAACATTTGAGAAGTATTCTGGGACCTCAGCAGCTGCTATTAGAGCCGAATTAGAAGTTTACTCTATCCACTCACAAGCTAAAATCAGAGTGTTTAATTATTGGTGCAAAATTAATGAAATTGATCCAGACAGACTCCCTAGATTATGCCTATTAGAACAGTTGCATTCTCATCTGCAATCTTCATGGTCTATACAACTGATAAACTTTATAAAGAGCTGTGGCCTCCCCTTAGCCTGCACTGCAAAAGATCAAGCAAGAAAGGGTGCAAGACAGAGAATCTTGGACATTGCAGCCCAAGAAGATATAGCCACCCTCAGCAGGGTAGGCAATTTAAAACGGTTGAGCCGATACAAACGGTCCTTTCAAATGCCGACTTATCTAAAAATACAGATCCCAAAACATCTCAGAGAGGCATTCACCAGAGCTAGGTTTGACCAACTTGATACCATGGTAAGATATGGGAGATTCCAGGGTATCCCTTATAATGAACGAACCTGCATTTGTGGTGACCACGAAATTGAGGATCTAGCACACATTTTGTTTAAATGTAATCTGTACCAACAGGAAAGGGATCAATACCTTGATCCCTATATTAAACGAACAACATTCTGGGATACTCACATCAGAATATCATACTTTATGAATGGACAAGATTCAAAAATATCTATTGCCACAGCTCGGTTCCTTCATAAAACCATCACTGTCGAGATCTAGATATGTGGGGATGATTGGTGTTAACTGTAAGGCTGATTAAGAGATTTGATAGATGATGATTGATGTTTTATGTTATTTCTACCTCCCATTTTAATTCTATTTTACTTCCCATGGTAACTATTTTACACATTTCTGTTCAATTGTGTAAACACTTTTATTCTTCCCTGTTTATTTCTATATCTTTCAGTACATATGGTATATTTTTAGATTTGTATAGTCTGTATATAAGCCGTGCATGTTTAGGCTATTCATACGTATATATATTGTATTGTGGTTATTGCACTTAGTGCACTATATTAACATTTTATATATGTGTGTGTGGCATTGCTTGTATTACTATGTTTTGAGTATTTGGAAACGGCCCTCGGGCTATTCAATAAACTTGTTTGTTACACCCATTAGCATGTGAGCAAAATGAAAGATGGTGGAATCTGACATATAGTCACACAGAAAGCATGTCGAAGAAATATAAAGTGATTTCCATTCAGTTTTGAGCTTACAAAAACAATATAAAAAGTTTGCTGGGATGAGTTCAGAGGTCAACATGACAATAGGCCAAACCTGACAGTTTCAGGTTAAGAGCTAGTTAATTTAGCACAATTTTATCCATGTATTCTGGTATTATGGTGCAAGAAGGGCTCTTGACTGTTATGTATACTATCCATAAAATTATTAATCCACCAAGAATACTCTTTCTCACATTAAAGGTACCTGTGATGGTGAAAGAACAAAGAAAAAGTCATCCCCGGGGATCTCAATAGCTCAATAGCAGGCTCATAGAGGTAGATAGTTGTTACTTTCCCTGTTGTTCAAATGTAACAAAAATAGGAACCTTTTAGCTACTATAAAAATATGAATGCTACAAAAATGCTACAAAATGACCAGTGGTACAACTGCACACTTTCTCTTGTCCACTTCTTTGTCACCCCAATAACTTCAAAAGAACATGAGGCAGCAGCATGAGGCCCAGAACAAACCAGTGTTTAAAGCATGTGATATACCTCTCCCACCATTTATCAATGCCACAGCCCTATAGCTTTTGGGGGGGAAAACTAGCTTTGAATTTCCAATCATTCCACTGAAGGAGTGAAGTTATACCTCATTATAATTGAAATGTACTGCAGTTATTTCTTTGCCACTAGGATAGAAATTTATTACAAATTATTTTATTTTACACATTATTTCATTATTTAAAAAATGATTGTTAACAGTTTATGTGGATGGGAAACATTTTATCAGACTTATGAGCCAGCTGGGAGTGAGAATGCCAGCTGAAAGACTGGGCAGTGGTGGCAGGAAAGCCCAGAACCATCTAGCTGGCTACAAGGTATCACTTACTGTGAGTATGGGTCTGCCAGACCATCCAGCAAATAAGTCCCATTGAGTGGATATTATTTCCACTGACCAATAGCAATGTTTTAAAGGTTGCTTTAGAGCATTTTGGTTTTAGCTTTAAAAAAAATAGAAATTGAGATAGCAATGTGAGTTGTACAGGGCAGAGGGAGAGAAAGTGATGGCAAGCTCACATGCTCTTATGGAGGAAGGAGAGAAACGTGTTTAATAGCTATGCCACCTTCCAGTCACCGTGCCAACCCATGGAACATGGAGAGTGAGCCTGGCCACCCACAAAACCTCTCCTTGCTTTTATGTAATGCTAGGTCAGTTAAAAATAAATCACATATCATCTATGACTTCCTCAAGGAAGAGGAGGCTGACCTGGCATGCATTACAGAGACCTTTCTGTAATGGGCACAGGCTCTCCAAGCTGGGTACTGTATTAGTGAGCAGGTGAGGGAAAGTGGCAGCGGGTGGGATAACTGTGGTCTACAAAGACTACCTCAACCTGACCAGAGTATTTATCAAGGAGCTCAGCCACATTGACTGTGTACACTTGAACTTGAAAACTAGGGATAGACTGGGAATTCCATTAGTGTACTGTCCACACTGCTGCCTATCAGACTCCCAAGCCAAGCTCACTGAACTGCTCTCAAAGTTCTTGTTGGAGTCCCCCAGACTTTTGCTTCTGGGCAACGTCAACATACTGCTGGAGATCAACCTGTCAGGTGCAGCTTAGGAGTTCATGGTATCCATTACTATTCCAATTTGTTTCAAGGCCTACACATTTGGCAGGTCACACCCTTGATGTAGTTTTCAGGTTGGACCATGGTATCCTTCTGGAACAGCTGAGGGGATTGGGAATCAGAGGCACTGTGTTTGTAGTGCATGCTCTGGTAACCTCAAGGCTGGACTTCTGCAATGCACTCTACATTGGGCTACCTTTTTACCAAGTCCTGAAATGGCAACTGATTCAGAATATGGCAGCTAGACACAGATCTTAAAATCACTCCACTGGCTGCCAGTTAGTTTCCAGACAAAGTAAAAAGTGTTGGTTATTACTTTTAAAGCACTATATGGTTTAAGTCCAGATTACCTAAAGGGTCGCCTTCTCCTGTACAATCCACCCGGTACACTCAGGTTCTTTGGGAAGTGTTTGCTCCAACTGACCAGGAGTAGACTGGCAACAGTTTCCCCAAGGACCTTTCCTCGGCTGCCCCCAGACTGTGGAATGACATACCAGAAGAGATACGTCAGCTGAAAATTTAAATTGTATGTAAAACATCATTAAAGACATCTCTTCCAGCAGGCCAACCCAGTCAGTTTTAAATCATAACCTTGTAATTGGTATATTTTAAAAATGTATTATAAGAGTGTATTTTGATGATTTTATAGCATTGCATTTTAACTGCTGGTTTTATGTGTTTTTAACTGTGTTTGTATTTTAACATGTTGTACCCTACCTTGAGTCTTGAGGAGAGGTGAGAAAGAATTAAGAAATAAGAATTATTATTATTATTATTATTATTATTATTATTATTATTATACTTTATTATTATACTTTATATAGCGCTGTAGATTTACACAGCGCTGTACATACAAACAATAAAATTGTTGTTGTTGTTCTTACAAATAACTAGCTATTTGTAACTGTTTACCTCCAAGTTCTCAAACTAGGGTTGAGAATGTGCATGCACATGCCATAAAATCCACACAAACAGAAACACATCATGAGCCCCTCTTTGGATGGCCTAGCAGCAGTGAATTTTCTTCTAAGAGAGGGCTGTGCTTCTGATTCATAATTCTATCTTGTGTCCAAGGTGACATCACTTTCTGAGCAGAATATAGTACAAATGTTGCTCATTTTGTGAAATATTTTCCACCAAAATGATTAAGCTATTGCTCAAATGATTATAGAAAAACATTAGGAGTATTTCCTAATACTGAAGTAGTATTTTCCCCTTTTGTCCTCTAAAACAATACTTCATAACAACAGCTGTAACAAACAAACAAACCTTGAGAATACGTCAAAGGACCAACTCTACGGTCTGGCAGATTTAATTTGTTTGATGTTCAAGCCACATCCTTGGATGTTTTAATTAGCAGTTGACTTTCTCCCAGTGTAAACAACCAATGGAGGAAAGAAAATGTAAAAGTACATCTTGAAAATATCTTCAGTCATTATATCCCTCTTGACTGTTGCCAAATTTTCTTTCATACTTAAAGCCTTACCAGAGGTGGCCTAAGGTGCATAACTGAACATATAAAAATAATACTGAACCCCAATATTAAATTGCATTTGTCTTAGGCATTCATGCCGGTAAACACGTTATCATTTATGTATAAAGTCCTATGATTCACTCAACCTCTGTTTAGATTGTGTGTGCAAGGAAAAGAAATCATTGGCATGATTAATATGTTCTAGTTGAAAAAACATCCCATTAACTATTTATGGAGCAAAAAATAATATACCTGAAATATATATGTAAAGGGAGAATATGTCAGATCTCATTTATAATTAATAACATAGTGTCAGGTCAGAAATCTTTCAAGGAATCAAATAGTATGTTAATATACCATTGTGCAACAAAAGTGTTACATGGAAAATTGAGAACAATTGACCTCTGAACTTGGCAATAATTTAGGTGCAATACAATGGAGCATCTTGCTCAACATTGTGATGGCCATAGGAATGGGTGGTGAGCCAGCAGTTTGTGGCTAAGACTGGCTTTTATACTAGAAAATCATTTGGGTTCAGTCTCTCATCTCCCCCAAATGCAGCTACACAGCTCTGGTTCAGTGGACTGGGGACTGCACACCAGTAAACTTGCTATCAGTTACACTCAAGGGAAGAGAGAGAAGGCGGATGGAGGAAACAGGATATCAGAGATCAATAGTGTCTGATAGTGATACAGATATGGCCAAAAGTATGAGAGAGGAAAATGACTTTGAAATAGGTCTGCTGAAGAGAAAGGGGGTTTAAAATAATGTCAAGTAGTGCAGTGGTGCTCCGCCTATGTGTTTGTTTTTAATACATTTTAAATTTTAATGCATAATTGCTTTAATTTTTTTAAAAAATTAATTGTTATAAAATTATGGATATAATTTTATATTAATATTTTAAATATTTTATATTTATAATTGTTATATTTATACATTTAATGATTTTATATTGTTTTCAGTTATTGTGTTTTAAATTTGCTATGTGTTGCCTTGAGTCCCTATGCTGGGAGAAAGGCAGGACTGACGTAAATAAAATAATATAAAAAAATATTTCATGGGTGTGCTTTGCTTCCAGCCAGGAAGAAATAGAATCTTTCCTTAGATGCCTGCTTCCCTGTTAGACAGTAATGCATTGGAAAAGTATACTTTCTGATGAAGATGCTGGTGGAAGAGGGAACCTGGACTGAGATATTCTGAGAGGTAAAGAATCCTCTATCCCTTTTCAATCAATAGGAATCAGATCAAATGCTTAATTGAACTAGGTAGTGGGAAGAACTATGTATTATCCAATGGTTGTCTGATATTCTTGGAGGCCTATTTGCACTCCTAGGCATAGCCTCTGGTAAAGTCATTTGCATGGCTGCCCTTGCAAGGGAGGTAGAAGATATGTCTGCCCAGCTGCTGCTGCTGCTGATGATGATGATAATAATAATAATAATTTAATTTCTATCTCGTTTTTTGCCTAGCAATCAAAGCGGCGTACAGCAAGTTAAAATACAACTATATATACACAGTACCCCACCCCCTAAAACAAGATTAAACAGTATAAGATTAAAAACCAACTAATCCAAACAAACAAACAAAAAATCACCATGGGCAGAGTCACTAGACAGGAAGTCTTGTCTGTGGCTGAGTATTTTATTCCGAGAAGGCCTGCCGGAAGAGATCCGTCTTAATGGCTTTTTTAAAGCTCTCTAGATTGTTAATGTGACGGATCTCGTCTGGCAGGCCATTCCATAAATTGGGAGCAGTTGCATAAAATGTCCTCTGGGAGGTCGCTGTCAGCCTGGTCTTTAAGGGTTGTAGTAAATTCCTCCCAGAGGACCTGAGGGTACTGGGCGGATTCTATGGAAGCAGGCAATCCCTTAGATAGGTTGGGCCCAAGCCATGTAGGGCTTTAAAGGTGATAACCAACACCTTGTACTGTGCCTGGAAACTGATAGGCAGCCAGTGGAGTGACTTCAGTATTGGTGTTATATGGTCGCTCCTTGCTGTTCCTGTGACCAACCTGGCTGCCATATTCTGTGCCAACTGGAGTTTCTGGACTAGGTGCTCTTGACCATCGTATTCACCTGATTCCTCATCTGAAACGACGGGTCGAGAAGCACTTCCAGACTGCGAACGCAGTCCTTCGAGGAAAGCGTGAGCCCCTCTAGGACTGGAGGTTGCAGCCCAATACCTGGTTTGGGGGCCCCTACCATAAGTACCTCTGTTTTATCTGGATTCAGCTTGAGCTTGTTTTCCCTCATCCAATCCATTACTGCCTGAAGACACTGGCTGAGGGGAGAGATGCCATCTGTCGTTGTCGCTGATGACCGGGACATGGAGAAATATATTTGGGTGTCATCGGCATACTGATAACACCCAGCCCCATATCCACGGATGATTTCTCCCAGTGGCTTCATATAGATGTTGAATAGCATTGAGGACAGGGTGGTGCCTTGAGGGATATCGCAATTAAGCTCTGTTTTTGAAGAGCGACTATCCTCGAGCATCACCCTCTGGAACCTGCCAGAGAGGAAGGTGCGGAACCACTGCAACACAGTGCCTCCAATTCCTAACTCTCTCAGGCATTCCAGGAGGATGTCGTGGTCTACTGTATCGAATGCTGCTGAGAGGTCTAGCAGCACCAACAGGGTCATGCTCCCTCTGTTGATGGCTAGACAAAGGTCATCAGTTAAAGTGACCATGGCAGTCTCCACCCCATACCCGGTCCTGAAGCCCGTTTGAAATGGATCAAAAAAATCAGCTTCATCCAAGACCACTTGGAGCTGAAGAGCAACTGCCCTCTCGATCACCTTGCTCAAAAATGGCAGATGGGAAACAGGCCTATAATTTTTCAATTCCAGGGGGTCCAGGGAGGATTTTTTTCAAGAGCGGTCTAACTATCGCTTCTTTCAAAGAGGATGGTATATGACCCTCCCCAAGGGGAGCATTGATGTAACGTCTGAGAAATGCCATCAATGCCTCAACCCCCCCCCCCCCAGACAGCCAGAAATGATGGGCAGGGATAAAGAGGAATGCAACTTAATAGTGTAGTAGCTTCCATTGCTCCACCTCTCACCTCTTGTCAACTTTCTTGCTGCTACTCAACTGCATATGCATACTCAAAGGAGGTAAGGTTGAGGGGACATGGGGCCTGATGGTTTTCAAGGCCAGCAAAAGATCAACTGGCACTACAAGCCACATAGTGCAGCATAACCACTTGAGAAAGAAGAAAGTTACAAAAATGTATTGGGTAAAATAGCCATTGCTGAAAAATTCATTGTCTGTCTTCAGGAACAAGATGTTTGTACAGTTAAGTGACATCTTTGCAAATATGAGACTTCACACCCAATTCCTGAGCACAATTATTCTGCAGTTCTTGAAGAGGAAGGATTGCATGTCTTGAGATTTATGGCATCTAATCCAGGAGCAGGCTTCACATGGGGGAGATCCCTCAGCTCAGATTCTGTATATAAGAGAAGAGTAATTCAGAGATGAGAGGGGGAGTACCATGGGTGTGGTTGGAGAATGAAAGGGAGAGATGAAAAGCAAAAAAGACATACAGAGACAAAGAATGAAAGAAAGACAGACTGGGACTGGGAGGAAATGATACAACTCAGATCTCTCCCATGTTGCAGGAACCATAAGTTTTTATTTCTGATTGTCTACTGATTTTCAACCTAGCCATACAAAATTAAAAATTGTTAATTGAATAGTTGCACCTGTTACATAATTATAAAATGTGTAAAAGTATAATAAATGGGTAACTGCATATGTTCAATTACAATTCAAAAATTACATGCTGGTCTAATCCCAAACATGCGTTTAAAATATTAAACCTGAGAGTAATAGGATCTGTGTGTAGTTACATATCATTTTTCTATGAAGAAGACCAAATTTAGAAATTCCAGCTCCTAATTAGCCATGGAGATTTTCACTGTAGTAATTAAAGAAGTTATAAAAAGTCATAAATCACAGCTATCAATTTTAAAAAGACCTATAAAATTTAAAATGAAGATGTAATTTATAGTGTGACAAGCTGGTATATTTATATTAAGAATTTTTAATATACTGGTAACAAGTGATTAAGTGAAATATGTGATTAATATGTGCAAAATTATAATAAATAAAAAGTAAAATAAATTATAGCAAATTATTCATTTATGAATTTCATATTCTGAGAAGCAATAATTTTATCCTTATGAAACCATGGCCTAAAGGTAATAAATCCAAAAAGAGATTAATGTCTTATAGTTGGCATGCCTATACTAATTGCTAGTTTACATGTTAACTGACTTTCTGCTTGTTTTTTCCACGCTCACTTTCTCCATCCACTACTCTGAGCTGGATACAATTTTTTCACTTTTCTCTTTTTCTTCCATAAGACATTTTGTCTGATTATGCACAAAGAAATTGTAAATAAATCTACTTTTATATGTTTTTACAAACAAAACTGAGCTGGACTGGTTGTTGCTCAGCTTCTCCTTTGCCATTTTGATTACTCTGTTTGAGAATCCACTATGATCTCTCACATTTCTTAACAAAATGGCTGTCATTGACTAACAGAATGAAGTATCTGAATGCATGTATATTTGTATATATTTAATTGATGAAATAGAGTTCAGTCCATGATAGTCAGTGTGGTATAGCAATCTGAGCATTGGACTACAATTCTCGAGATCAGATTTTTATTACTTGCTGTGTGATAGAAACCTACTGGGTGACCTTAGGTGAGTCACAGCCCCAGAAGGCTCTGTGATGTGTTTGCCTTAGGGCCACCATAAGACAGAAATGCCTTGTAGACACACAAAAACAACAACCATAAAAGTTATGCCAGATGAAATTTGTTAGACTGTGATTCAAAACACACTGCAAAAATGACCCAGTTTGAGACCACTTTATCTGCCCTGGCTCAATGCTAGGTAATTCTGTAGTATTGTGAGACTGTCAGAGAGCTCTGGTGCCATGATAAACTAAGGCTCCTAAAATTCCCTACCACTGAGCCAGGGCAGTTAAAGTGGTCTGAAACTGGATTATTTCTGCAATGTATTTTCAACCTAAGATACTGTAATTACTTTTTAAAATGTAACTTTGGCCCCATACGGACAGTCCAAAATAAAGCTGCTTTGGGTCACTTTGGAGGCATGCTGTTTAAATGATACATGTGTCCAAAGAGTCTGGAAGCCACGTCAAAGCCACGCTCCAGTCCTAAGGACTGGGACGCAACTTTGGCACAGCTTCTGGCCTCTTAAGATGTGTGTGTCATTTAAACAGCATACCTCCAAAGTGACCTGAAACAGCTTTATTTTGGCCTGTCTGTATGGGCTATTTAACACTAACTAGGGATGTAAAAATATTTTAGGCTCAGTTTTATTGCTTTGCTGTAGATCCCATCTGCATCTTCTTCCTATCCTTGTTTCCTATCGGATTGTAAGGCTCAGTGAGGTTTGTATTCCTTTCTTTAGCATGACCCTTGATCTTAGACAAAAGCCAAGAATTTCCTTTATTTAGCATTGATTGATCAATGCTTTTGTAGATGTATGAATTCTTGAGCCATGGTTTTTTTCTGATCTGTGACTATAATAAAGATGAACTGAACTGACCCAAGGTGTGTTTCTTCTCACAATGAGATACATTGGGGGTGGAGTTTTGGAATTATAATTGCAACTAATTGTTTAAAGGTCACTGTCTAAACTCTGGTTCTAGTAGACTCAGAGATTTCCTACTCACCCTTCCACCCCATTTCATTGTTCTGGAATATATTTTTGCCATTTTACTTAGCAAGGATGCCTAGTTCTGTTACGAACTTTTGTGCTGTTATTGGCACAGATGTCCCTTTGATCTCAGTAGGTCTCACTTGTGTACAGGTTCCCAATCTATTATTCTAGAATGTTATAACATAGCAAGTTAGTCTATGCACAGATTAATCATAACTGATTCAGTAAGGAGCTTCACAATAGTTATCACAAACTGAGGCCCCATTCTCACTAGCCCATTTGCACTGGATAGAACTGGGCAGATGCGGTTGCCTCCATACCGAATTTGCCCGGAAAGAAGTTCTGACTACCCTTTACCTTGATCGATACAATTTGCCCCTCTGAAGTTCACATTTTCAGTACCGCTTTAAAATGCAGCCTCCTTTCTTGTCAATCAAATTCACTTCTGCCTTCATCAAAAGTGACATATCCTGCAATCATTGGCTAACCGAATGGGTGCTTTCCTCCCTCTTTTTTTAAAAAAACTGGCAGCAGTGTGAGCATATTTTGTCAACTTGTCAAATTTAAAAACCTCCAGGTGTGTGTGTGTGTTGTGTGTATTTGGGTCATTACAGATTATGGCAACCCTAAAACGACCCCATCCTGGGGATTTCTTGGCAAGATTGGTTCCAAGGAGATTTGCCATTGCCTTTCCCCTGAGTCTGATAGAGTGTGAATCCCCCAAAGTCATGGGTTTCCACAGCCTTCCCTCTGAATGCCAGCTTCTAGCTTCCCCTTTGCTTCCAGCCCAGCATTTTGTCCTCATTGGAACCTCTTCCCTTCACTTCACTTCCAGCCCAATGCCACCTCCGAAGCCCTTGCTTCCCCCCCATGCCAACCTCTTTCCTTCCAGCCCAAAGCATGCGCATAATCTGTCACAATAACCTCGCCTCAGAATGCCATCTCTGCATCCTCTTTCTTTGCTTTCCCTCAGATTGCCACCCCAGAATGCCTTACATACACATATACATATGTAGCAAAAGCATTCACACATTATTGTATTAATTTGCCAAAAAGGAAACACAAGCATTCGCATATTCTGTCACACACACACACACAGAAATAATTTTTTAAAATGCCACTTGCAAAGTGTCCTGCCGTGCCGGCAGCAAGCAAACAGAAGGGAAATGTAGCACAAGCAGACATATTCTATCAATATGTATCAACCTGAAGAACAAGTATTTGCATAATCTGTCAATAAAATTACAAAAAAGAGAGAGAGAAAGAGAAAGCCGCCTGCGAGAGGGGAGGCATGTTCTCTGATCTAAATCCCTCCCCTAAGCTTGACCCAATCATGACTGGGGCCAAGTTCACATTTGCTGGCAGCAGGGAAGAAATAGGTTTTCCTAAAAGACACAGGAAATAATCCACTCTCGGAAAAACTGCTCTAAGGAGGATTTGCCCTGGATCAGGTGTGAAAGACCCTAATTCTGATGTATTTAAACAGGTGCCAATGGGAACTTCTGACTTTTAACCCGGGTTACAGTTCGGTACAAAAGGTAGTCTGAATGGCCCCTCGGAAACAGCAAGGATTACTTTCGGACTGGCTTTCTGTTCTTTTTCTAATAAAGAAAAGCTGCAAGTGAGAAGAACAAATGTATTCATGAAACAACACAGTGCTATTTTCTTCTTGCGTCAGTTCTCTGAACAAAACCACTGCCTTAGCGTCAAAGAAGCAAAAACTGAAAAACCTTGTTACACAAGATGAATTAAAAAGGCATCATAAGAAAGATCCAGTATGGTTTGAGTATTAAACTATGACCCTTGAGACTAGGGTTTGATTCCCTGCTCTGCCATGGAAACCCACTGGGTGACCTTGGCAAGTCTGGATTAGAGAGCTGCAGAATTACTGGGGTACATTGGGACAGGTAGCTGGGAGAACATTTAGGATTCTGCTTCAACTTTTCCTCTCAATACACCACACAAAAGAGAGAGCACTGCAGTCATCATTTCCCAGTGTCCCAGGAGTTCTCACCAACCACATCTGTAAGGGTGGTGGGATTGTGAGAAATTTCCCTCTCCTGCAGATCTTAATGCATACCATGGCTTGTACAAGGAGAAACAGTCTTTCAGATACTATTTAGGCACTTTGCACAGAGTATATAGTTTGAGTAATTCCTCCTCCTCACCCTGAGATCCAGAGAAGTGAGGCCTGTCCCTGTCCCTCAGGGCCTGTCCCTGTAATTTGGCAATCCCAGATCTTAGCAGCAGCATTTAATTCTTTTAAAATGGTGAAGGAAGACCATACAAAATCTGAGAAACCACCAAATAATGGTGGCACAGAGTAGAGGGCATGGCCATCTGGAAAACCTATAGTGCCAAATTGGATCCAGGGAGGTAAAAGTTAGTCATGCAGCCAAAGATTTCCCATTTTTACTACACATGCTACCTCAGACCCACATAAGCTTCACTGTATCCAGTGCACCTCCCAGTAAGTCTTTATAGGATTACAGCTGAGTTCACAGAAGTTTATTTCTTTCATGTTTCTGTGACTTTTATATTTAATTTCATAAGAGTACCAATACTGGGGTGGATGTAAACACCAGAAAACATGGATGGGATATAATGACATAACAGAGAGAAACATTTCTTGCTATATTTCCATTGACAAGTGAAACTTTTCTGTTTTGACAGACTTTTATGAACTGATAGCATTAGCAAGGCCTTTCAATAGGTGTGCTGTTTTATTGACTTTTATTGTATGTCTTTTTTAATGGACTTATTTTAAAGGGTATTAATTCTATAGACAGCTTTATTTCATGTTACCAGTTTCTTTTTGTATTTTTTTCTTATTACTTTGTAGATACTTTTTTCTGTGTTTGTCTGTTTGTGAGCTGCCTTGAGTTCCAAGTTTAGAGAAAAGGCAGGATAGAAATGAATAAATAACCACAGTAATATCAAAGCTAGAGACAAGGGTCACAAGCACAACAATGGAAATAATGTATTTATTTATGCAATATAACATAATATTGTTATGTATTAATGTCAGTAGGTTAAAATAAATTGTTGGGATCAATCAGGAACACCTGTGAAATCTATTGTAGAAATCATTAGTTTTTCTTGTTAACACAGAACTTCATTTTATCTTATGAACTGAATTACTGGCAGAATCTGAAGCTCTACTTACTGCTACTGCGCACAGACTGACAATACATACATACTTCCCAAAGCTTCTGTACTGGGCCCTTCAAAAGATTTTTCACATGCCATTCCCATTTGGCACTATGAAACTACAAAGACGCTATCATCAAACCAGTGACTTCTAACAATGTTTCCCCACCAAGAAACATTATTAAATTAAAGGCCAGAACCCCATCAGGAATTTGGACTACTGTGACAAATAGCCAGCACAAAGCATAAAAGATGAAGGACTGCAAACTCATCTTAACTGACACATCCTCCTCCCTGCCATTTACTGAGGGTTTTACCATGGATTCTCCCCAGCTAAACTGCCTGCAAAGTCAGGTGAATATACACAGTCTGATAAAGCTCAGCCCTCATAGGGTTTTTCCCCAGAAAATCCAAACTTGTGAGTTCAAGAAGTCAGCTATCTCTGCTCCATGGGATCTGTATTGCATTGTGACACCTCAAAGCAGATGAGCTGGTCTTCTAAATTTCACAACTCCTATCAGCCCCATCAGCATAGCTAGTGGTGAATGGATATGAATGTAAATCCTCAGTTGTCTTGTCCTTTCACATGGGGAGGAGGAACTAGAAAATTATTCTCCATAAACCAGAGGAGGGCAAAGTGTTTGGTGGTACCCACAACAGTAGAAAGCGTAGAGGCAGGGGATGCACAAATTAAGCAAATCCATACTATTTTTTTTAAAGACTGCTTCTGCTGCTGCTTTGTTGTATGGTTTTCTAAAGATTAGAAACAGTGAATGGCTGTCTGCACCTTTTTAAAACAATTGTTTTGTGCTATGCTATGTGTGTATGCTTTGTTTCTCAAGGGGAAAGCTTGAGATAGATTGTAATTTGTGCACACTGAGACCTTGACAAGAACACAGAAAACATTCCTTACCTCCTCCTTGCCAGCAGGTAAGGAACCTAACAATATCTGGAGGGCCAGACAATAGCTGGAGGGCCACACATCTTTTGTATTCACATATTGCTCAGAACAATTGTTTCAGAACTGTACGTTCAATTACTGTTCAAGCCATAGAAGGGGGAACTGAGGCTGGGGATGCACATTGGGATATGTGCCTATAGATTAGAATTTGTTGTCTCTTGGCCATGGTACAGTATGTCTAAAATGCTTTAGGTCAAAGCTTGGGGGAAACTTTTTTTTGTCAAGGATCACTTTCCCATTGGGTAAAAATTAGAAGATGCATGATAACAGTGGCAAGAGATGAAACTGTCATTGAAACATGAGCCTCAAATTCACTTGCTCTACACCATGATGCTTATGGGCAAAGGAAAGTAGTGATAAGAAGCCAAATGGGAGCATGATCTGAAGTTACCCTGAGGAAATCACATCTTGAGTTACTGGTTCTTTCTTTTCTCCCTTCCTCCACCCATTCCCATCATCCTTTCTGTCCTACTCCTATCTCACACTCTTCTGCCCTGTCCAACATATTGCTTTAGAAAGGACAGATCACTCTTGCTAGATGTCTGGAATGATTGCTTGCAGAAGGCATCTAAAAGTTCGTGGATTTTATACTGTAGGATGTAGATTGCCCACCCCATCTTAGGTCTTTTGATGTACGATGTTAGTCATGTTAGAAACCTCTCAACAGAAAACTGAGTCAAGTTAACCATAGATCAAAAAATCAAAGATATTAGTTGTGTCAACAAGGTCTGCTGTAGATATCGATTACTCTCAGTAGCTTCAAATTACCACTGATTGCTTTGCGAATGGAGGTGCTGATGGCTTGTTCCCATCACTGACTTGAAAGCAACAAAGTCAGTGTAGTATTTATATCCAGAAGGTAAGTTTCTCTTCTCTGCTGCTTTCAAAACTTTTAAAAATGAGAGTTAAAAGAACAGGATTGTGTTCAAATGGACTTTGATTTCCTCACATCCAAGCCCTAAATACATTTTACTGGCTGCAAGTTCCCCTGAAAACTCTTTGAGACCTCTTAATAAATCTGCAAAAGCACTAGGGTCAGCCACATAGACCTTCTGAAAGAGTGAGGCTTAACACAAACTGAGTTTTGTCTCATAATATCAACTGAATTTGACAATAGAAATATAACAGTAGTGACATTATTAAACCCAGAAACTGTATTTTTATTAATCCCAAAAAGCATCAAGGTGCTCCTACCTCAAGAAAGCACAGCTGAAGATAAATAACAATATAAATAAAAATTATTTTTGTCTCTGTATTAGAAGACCAAATAAAGTCCAGACACAAAAGGTGCCAGAGGTCATTGTGGTGGCAAAACATCTCAAATATTAAGATATAATTGTTTGTGTCAAACTGTTTCAATGGTTAAAGGGGAAAATATCCCAAGTTTAATTCTTGGTATTTTAGTGGGTTTCAGGAGTCCCCTTTCTTCAGGCTCTGGAGAGACACTGTTACAGTAGATGAAATTACCCCAACCTAGACCCCTCAGTTACCTTAGACTACAGATTCTATCAGCCTTCATATGGCCAAATCTGGGAGAGTCAAAATCCTAAACATTTGGAAAGCACCAAATTAAGGAAGACTGGAGTGAACCATAATTAACTAGGTGGTCTAGTGTCCCAACTTCCTATGATTATACTTGCACTACTCATCTGTCCATCACACATACATATCCAGTATTATGGTTGATGTTGAATTCTTCTCTATACATTGCTTACCGGTTTTTCTAATGTAACTTTTCCTTTAGCTAGGCTCCAATGAAAGTGAAACGTGTCCGAGAAGTAAATGGAGACTATAAAGAAAGTTCTGGATACATGAACCATGTTTGCTCTTTAAACAGATCAGACGCATATTGCAAAATATGTGTTCACATTCATTACATCTAGTTTGGCCCTCATGCAGCTGGGAAGGGGTTGTGTGTGCTGATATCTTCATGGCAGGAAGGAAAACTATCAATATATAATCCAGAACAATGGGGGGGGGAGTTTAAGGGGAAAAAATCCACTGATGGAGCATCCTCTCACTACTAATACTGTACTACCAGACTTGTGGACCCAAAAGCAATCTTCCATTCCCCAAAAATATAGACAGTCATTCAAGCCACCAAATGAAGAAGACGACATCGGTGGATGTTGAGAGTCTGATGTCTTACTGTAGTTGTCTTCCAAGATAGTGGTAGTATACAGAAATATCCAGTAGCCCTAGGCAAAATTTTAAAAAATTGTAAATGTGTGGATTTTGTATTGCAGCACTGAAAATCACTTTGGAGCCCTTTAAAATGCAAGTTGTACAGCAAATCATTCCTGATCCCATCCCCCAAGAAACCCAATGGTTTACTGTTTGTGGGGTCATACTTGATACTATAGGGTCATGTTTCTTCATAATTTAAATTGAGAACATATAGGAAATGTGGAGCATCCCCTCCAGGACACCTTCACACTACACAATTAGAGAGCTATAATTGTACTTTAATTGCCCTGGTAGCATGCTATGGAATCCTGGAGTTTGTAGTTTGTGATGTGCTAGAGCTCTTTGGCTAAAAATTCAAAATACCCCTCCCTGAACTGTAAATCCAGGATTTTATAGGATCTTGGCATGGTAGCTCAAGTAGAATCATAGCACCATTGCTGTATTGTATGAGAAGCCCTGTGATATGGGAAAAGCACTTTTTCCTTTGATGCTCACTTCACTTGTTATCCTCTGTGTTTTGAAGAACATGTCTTTTCTAGGGTAGAACATAATTTTCCTGCTTGTCATTACTCAGCTCTCTGAGGGCCATTTGCTGACCTACATTATTGGCAAGGGTGGTCTCCTAAAGGAACACAGCAAATGATGTCTGAATGTACTGGCATATATATATCTAAGGCAAGCTCACCCACTAAGAGCTATTTTGGTCTTAGCAGATGTCTCTAGCCTACAATACCCATTAATGACAACTTCTCATTTCAGCTCAGTTCTTGTTTGTCAGGCACCCAACAAAATAAACAAGCATTGCTCAGATTACTGTGATTTAACTACAAGCAAAACTGAACCTCCAATTGTCTGAATACACATGTCATTTCTAAAGGATCAAGTATTGTAGAGCAGCCATCAAATTGGCCTGTTGTCTTCTTATGAGTAGTTTATCTATGAGCATTCACACAAAAGGAGATTTGTTTTCCCATCTGCCTTTTCACAAAATCTTTTCCATTAGAGAGAGAGGAGACATTTTAGATTTGAGTGGGAGAAGCAACTACACAGCAAGGTTTAAAGGCTTGCTCATGAATATGTTCAAGATTAAATGAGGAACTGTTCAAAGCTGCATATTCTCAAATCTCTATTACAATAACAAAATGGCTAATCTAGATAATCTTGCCAGATTAGGACTATTCCACACCTTGAGAGAAATTTCAGGGTCAAGCCCTAAGACCTAAGGATGACTTCTTGTAATGTCACAGGAGGTGGTTCCTGATTATATTATATGGGTGAAATTGCAGAGCACAGTCCTGATGATATTGTTAAGCACAAACACCTTACGCCTCAACCACAATTTGCATAGAGTGAATTCAGTACACAGAGTGCATTCAAATACAAAACTCCTCTAAGAAATGAGGAAAATATAGATGTACACACTTTTCAAGGCAGTGTTCCTATCCTGAGATCCCTTTCCCTTGCTTTCAATTATCCTAGGTGACTTTAATATCCACTTTGACGATTCCAATAATCCTATAACGTCCCACTTTATCTCTCTCTTAGCTTCTTTTGGCCTTCAACCACATTCCAACTCTTCAACTCATTCTCTCGGTCACTGTCTTGACCTAGTTCTTGCTGCAAAGTGTGTCATTTCTGACTGTGTCATTTGACTTTCCACTATCTGATCATCATTTAATTTCTTTTACTCTTACTTATACTCCACCTCCTTGTCATACTATTCAATGCCATTTTCGTGATCTTCAGTCTGTTAATTCTAACCAGCTCAGTCAGACCTTGGATTCATCTCTCTCTTCTCTAAATCTTGGGGACTCTGCTGACTCAGCAATGTCTTTATTTAACTCCACTCTTTCTTCAACTGTGGCAGCTTTGCCCCTGTCTCTTTAAGCACGTCTTCCTCTATGACTTAGGCCTCAGCCCTGGCTTACCCCCAATGTTAGGTTTCTCCGGTCCTGCTCCAACACCTTTTTCCAACACCTTTGGAAAAAGTCAAGGGAGTGGGTTGATTTTATTCATTACAAATTTGTTCTTTCTTCCTTTTCACGTACCCTGTCCATGGCAAAACAGAATTATTACAAATCATTGAACTATGCCAATGAGAGGCGCCCACAGCGTTTGTTCTCCACCTTGAACCCTTTGCTTAAACCTTCCTCTCCTCCTGTCTCTTCATCATTCTCTCCTAATGATTTCGCTAATTATTTCATCTCAAAGATTACCGCTATTTGCTCTGATATAGTCCCTCCCAATTCTTCTTCTACTCGTAATCTTCTATCACTCTCGCCTAAAAAATTTTCTGTGTTTCTTCCTGTTTCTTTGGATAAACTCTCTACACTTCTGAACTCTTCCAAACCTGCAGCTTGTCCTCTTGATCCAATTCCTACTTGTCTTCTAATTTCTATACCTCTCTCTTTTCTGCCCTCATTTCTCTATATCTTTAATCTCTCTCTCTCTCTCTCTCTCTCTCCGGATTCTTTCCCTTCGGTCTTTAAATGTGCTTTAGTTTCTCCAATTCTGAAAAAAACTTCTCTTGACCCCTCTTCTTTGTCTAGCTATCGTCAGATTTATCTTCTTCCCTTTCTTTCTAAGATTTTGGAACGGGTCATTTATTCTCGCTGTCTTGAATTTCTTGAAGCCAACTCCATTCTCGATCCCTTTGTCTGGTTTCCACCCACGGCATTCTACAGAGAGGGCTCTCACTAAGATCTCAGATGATCTTTTATGGGCCAAGGCTAATGGCCTTTACTCCGTTCTCATTCTTGATTTGTCTGCAGCCATTGACACCATTAATCATGGTCTTCTAGTTGGCATACTTTCTGACCTTGGGTTCTCAGACTCTGTTTCCGACTGGTTTAGATCTTATTTATCAGATAGATCTTTTGCAGTGGTCACGGTTGGTCAGACCTCATCCTCTGTTCCCTTATCTGTTGGAGTTCCTCAGGGCTCTGTTCTGGGCCCACTTTTGTTTTCTCTCTACACATTGTCCCTAGGAAAATCTATCAGCTCTTTTGATTTTTCCTATCATCTGTATGCCGATGACACTCAGCTGTATCTTTCCACCTCTGACCTTTCTCTGGGTCTTGAACAGCAAGTTTCATCTTGTCTTACAGCTGTCTCTCAGTGGATGTGCCATTGGCATTTGAAGCTCAACATGTCCAAGATGGAGCTTCTTGTCTTACCACGTAAGCCCTCCCTCCAATATTCCTTTTCTGTTTCTGTTGCCGACATCTCTATTCGACCGGTCCAGGAAGTCCACAGTCTTGGCTTCATTTTTTATTCTTCTCTGTCATGTATCCCCCAGATCCAGGCCACAGCCAAGGCCCGTAGATTCTTTCTCTACAATATTGCTAAAATCTGTCCATTTCTTTTGGCCTCTACTGCCAAGACTCTGGTCCACACTCTGGTCATCTCATGACTAGATTATTGTAACCTCATTCTGGCAGGGCTTCCTCTCTCTCACCTCTGTCCTTTAATTTCTGTCCAGCATTCAGCTGCACACATTATTACATCTGCCCACCACTCTGACCATATCTCTCCTTGATTATCATCCCTTCACTGGCTCTCCCTCCCTTTCCGTATTCAGTATAAGCTCCTGTTGCTGACTTTTAAAGCCCTCCATGGGCTGGCCCCTCCTTATTTATCAGACCTTTATTCTCCTCACCTTCCCACTCGTGCCCTCCATTCTGGTAGTCAAGGTCTGCTGTCTCAGCCCAGCATTTTCTCTGCCCCATCCCGGATTCATCCCTTTTCATTTGCTGCCCCTCACTCCTGGAACCTCCTTCCCCCACGAACACGGGTCATCACTTCTTTAGCTAGTTTCAAAACTGAGTTGAAGACCATCCTGTTCAGAAAAGCGTTGCCAGGCATTGCATTACTATTATTTGCTATTTGACATTTTTAATTTGTTGCCTGTTTCATTGAACCGTTTCCTGTATTGTTATGTATTATTTATATGTATTATGCTATTACTTCTTAAATTGTACGCCATGGGCAGGTTTACTCTTACGTATTTTATTGTTTGTATGTACAGCACTGTGCAAATCTACAGCACTATATAAATAAAGCGTAATAGTAATAATAATAATAATAATAATAATAATAATAATAATAATAATAAATAACCCAAGAAGAGAATTCAGGCCCTGAGATCTGGAAACCCTATTTGAGGTCAAACAGTCACTCTGTTTCTCCCCCCACCCCGCTTTCTCTCTCACAAACACACCTACCTTAAGCCAAAGAATGTGTGCATTTGGTATTAATACTCAGTACACATGGTTATTTAACTGTTTTAGTATTAGTCATTCAACAGGAAACCCTTTTTGGTAAGCCAGATATACAGACACAGAAAAATCATCTAAAACAGGTGGGTGGAAAGGTGCCTCTCTCTAAAATGTTATGATTTGTAGACTGCATCTGTTTCTCTACAAGGTCGGTATTTTTCTGTTAACAGAAGCACAATAGTCTCCTATTCTGTCATTTAAACAAGAACCCTTTGAAACTAATGTTGTATCACTGAGCAGCATATGGTACCAATGTAATCCATGACAAAGTTCAATCATATTCTGGTCTGTCACACAAACCTCTACCCTTTAGAGATTTGCCTGTGACAAGTTGTAATTATCAATGAGGTCAGCTTATGCAAATCATCAAAGTCAGTGGCACAATGCCAGTTTAAACCATCTGTGGGCCTAATCCAACTGCCTTCCATTGCTGGCAGATCTATGATATTTGGAGTGAAGTAGACTGGAGAGATACAGACATTTCGATAATATGTGTTCAGAGAACAATTAGGGGTTAAGCCAGAAAAATCTATAAAGGTCCACTGACTCCAATCAGTAAGACTAGAAAAAACTTGCAAGCTTTTCCATCTATATTTAATGGGTTTTTTAAAAAAAATGTAAAAGGAAATGCAACGCAGACACATCATCACAGTGTGATATAAACTGAAAAGCTTTGAAATGTGTGAAAAGCAAAAGAATTTCCTGTGCTAAAACTTCTTTTTGACAGACATAGCTCAAGTGTTATTGCTTCAGGATCAAGAGCTACTCAATAAGGATAACAGAGGTGGTACCATCAGCGTATGACTCTAGAGCAAAAACCAATGGGCTGTCCCAGCAAAATGAACAGGAGAACTTCCTGTCCAGGAAAGCAGCCAAAGGGCTGATAAGGCAGCTAGTTCTCAAACAAACAACCCCCTCCCAGCACAGCAAAGTCAGTGTAAGCTACACAGTCCTAGAGAGTTGCAGTAGCTTTACCAAAAGGGATTACCAAGAGAATTGTCAGACGGTCCGAGGTTCAGGGTAACAGATAGGCAGGTCGATGAAGCAGTCCAAGGTCAAGGTTTCCGGGTATTCAAGACAAGAAGCCAAGGAGCCAGAGACAGAGTCTTTCCCCTAAAAGAGTCAGATATCCACTGGCAAAGAACCACACATGCTCCAGGTGCTTAAGAAGGCAAGGAGCTGGCCTTCAGCTGTGCCTGATTACGAAGACGCTTCTGATAAAGCCTCCGAGATCTTCGAAGGCCCTCTCTTTCTGCTCGACGCTCATTGAAGGTAGGCACACTGCCCAGATCCTCCTCCATGTCCACAGCCTCGGCACCTAGGCAAACTTGACTGCTGAACCTCTGGAGGGGCCATAGACTCTGCTCCAGCAGAACTAGGGCCAGCCTCTGGCTCCTCCATTACAGGTTCAAGCCCCTGGGGCTCTGGCTCCTCCATTATAGGTTCAGATCCCAGAGGCTCTAGCTAATCCTCTGAGTCCTCCAAGCCATCTTCCAGGCTGGGCATGACACTTCCAAATGCAGTGGGCTTTGCTCACCACTCTTTGAAGTAAAACATACTCTCATGTAAAATTATCAAGTCCAGAGTCTACAAAACTACCTAATTAGCAGAGCTTGTAAAGTTACCTTTAACTTCCCAAATTCTGAAATTGCACCACTGAAGGGGGCAAATGTGAAGACCTGTGATGCAGTCTACGTAGCCTTCACAGCTGCATGCTACCTGGTGGTTTATTTTGATCGGAGTGAACAATATATGGTTCTGAGGCTGTTTGTGCCTCACCCTGCAGCTGTTTATTCACACCATAACTCCTTCAGATCTCCAATACTCCCCTCCCCTTCCCCCCCCCCCCATACACACCTACATCTGAATTACCTCTCCTAGAAGCCCCCAGGAGCAGCAATTTATCTTGTAAATAAACTATCAGGCTCCATATACTGTACTACTTAACTCTTTTTAAAAAAAACAAAAACCAAAAGGCATCCATTTTTCCAATTAAATTTTTGATAATGTCATCAAGATCATGTCACTAGTCTAGCTCAATGCTCCTAAAATGGTATGCTGAACTTGAATGTTGGATGATATTGTACCAGTACCAGTGTTAATTCAACTGCCAGTATCATTAACGTCTAAATGTGATATAGAAGATACCATCTTGAGCTTTACCTTGAGTAGCAAATATTCTTTCTGTTTCTCTGATCTGATTAATCTCACATACACATTGGAATATGCATACACACAAACACAAACACACAATTCTTATAAAAATTGCATAGTTATTGTTACTTTGCCTACACAATGGGCAGATGTTTACAGTTAAATCATTGCTGTTGGTGGTGATTTTCTATCCCACTTTTTCCTCAAGACTGGGATCCAAGATGGCTCATAAAAATTAAAATCAGTACAGACAAAAACACAGACAAAAGATACATAAAAACATATATAAAGTTGTTATTAAAAAGCATTCAAACCATTTAAAACGAATCCATTCAAAGACAAAAGTCAGCAAAACAGCATGCTATTAAAGCTCTTGCAGTCAGTTGCTAAAATCCTGCTGGAAAAGAAAGTTTGCAAGCCATGGTGGTGATATAACATCAGATATTATGGCTTGGTTTCTTGTCAAATAGTTTGGTTTGTGCTTTTTAAATCAGGATCAGTATAATACTTCTGATCCCCATGTTCTCCCCACTTTTTGAAGTTTTTTTCCTTTAAACCTGATAGATCTACACTGTTGTGAAGACTATTTAAAATACCTTTCTCCAATGCAAAGGTGTTACCATGCCAATGTACTTTGTTTCTGTTGGTTTTCCCAGTGCAGAATTGTGTTCCACCAGCACAAGGGTACAGCAATCCTATCAAATTAACGTCTCTTTTATGCTACACAATGACAGTATTTTGATACTACTTTAACTGCCATGGCTCCATCTGATGCCTCACTTAACTGCAAATCCAAGGATCCTGTAGGGTGTAGCCACAGTTATTAAAGTGGTATCAAAGTGCTAAAAATGTGTAGTGTGAAAGAAACGCCAGTGAAGATTGGATTGTGATTGCTCTGCCACAATTCCAGCCTACCTGCAGAGTGAGTCTAGGAGCTATTTGTAGCATATTGCTCCCTTTTGAGTCCATGCCATTTCATGATATTCCCTGCTGCTTAACACAGATGGTGCAGCATTTAAATATTTCATTGTTTCTGTTTTTGCTTTGATTTACTGTATGTGATACATGTCTAGTTTTATAAAGAGTTCACGAACAAATGTGTATTGCCTTTATCTGTTTTCAGTATTTTTTTCAGCACTGGAAATACAAAAAGCACTGCTTTAAAGACTTTTTTATGATTTAGCCATGGCAATGATGGTCCCTTGGATTCAACAGAATTTCAGGAACAGATGTTTGCAATATTGGAAAAGAAGTAACAATGGGGTAACATGACAGGGAATAATGTACACAGGTGTAACCAAATGAAAGCTATTTGCATGCCTATTAATGGAACATCTTCTTCATAATAATTTGGACCTTATATTACTCTTCAGAGTCATGTACCATTAGAGGCTCTGTGGGAAGGCTTGTAATTTAAAGTAATTCTCACACTTGAATAGAGAAATATTTCAGTATACAAATAACATTTTTGATGGAAAATGAAATATTGAAAGATATGTGAAAATCAAAACAGATACCAGCTTTATCAGATATCTGTAAAGTTTTGGACCACTTTAAGAGATGAAAAAGAGAAAGACAGAGAGAAGAAAATGTTATTTCACTCATGAAGTAAGAGGGAGAGATTAGATGGATTTTATCGTTTCTCTTGATCTGTCTCATCAAAGCCTCATTCCCACAACCCTCTGCATCAGAGGTGGGCAATATCCAGAATAAGGAGAACCACACTTGACCTCCATTGGACCCTGGAGAACTACATCCATGTGCTGTGCACTGCTTTTTTTTATTTCCTTAAACGTTTGCCCCATATTATTTTAGGTCCAGGTAAGGGCTTGTTTAAAACAAGAAGGCAACCCAAACCTTTTTGAAATAGGAAGGCAAAAAATGTGGCAGCATAGCCTTGGAGGTACGAGGACATTTGAGGGCAATATTGTTTCAGAAAAACTGAGCTTCTATGGGGCCCTAAAAGCCTCCAAAATAGACTAGTGGACCTTCCTCATCCTACTCTATATGCTGGGAATGTGTACTTCTGTCACGGCTATCCTTCTCTGCTACAGTTCTAAATTGTGCAAGGAATTTGCACAAGTAAAGACAGCTGTCCAGTAGTTCACCTTCCCACCATGTGGAAGTCAGTTGAGACTGTCATAATGATCCAATAGAGGGGGAGGAGGTAGCGTGCTCTTCCCTACCACCATCCCATTATATGATGGCATAAAATGAGAAAAGCCCTGAAGCCAATAACAAGGATGCAACAACTGTCAAGGCTAGCATTGGGTGAGAGTTTTGTTTCAGTTTTCAAACCGGTAGCCATGTTAGTCTAGAGGGGAAATATGGCAACTTTAGGATGACTAGCCAATTTACTTCAGTATAGGCTTCTATGGCGTGTCAGATATTTCAGTTAGGTTTTATATCCTCCATCAACAAATATTAGGAAAAAATGAAGTGACAGAAAGTAAAGTTGACAGATATGTCCATCTGCTAAGAATGGGTGAGAAAGAATTTCAGTTTAGTTCATTTCTGATCAGCATCTACCAAAGTTCAAAAAACTCAAGTGGGTAGAAAGCAGACCTGCCAGACTTACTCATTTCCCTAGGAATGGCTTTGAATTTTAAGGGCTGGTAAAAAAAAAAAAAACCAGTAGTTACCAAAATTCACAAACTTACAGATTTTCCCATCCTCAGTCATGCCAGTCTCTTAATCTCACAGATGCCTCATTATTCCAGTTCTATTGCCTATTAAAAATTGAGAGGAATTATGGTTATATTCCTTTGACAAAATGAGTTATTCTATTGCAAATAGGGTTTTTTTCTCTGATAGAGGATGGGGATCTTTGGAGCAAATCCAGAGTGACAGATGTCTGCATGATCAGGCAGATCACCTACACCACACACGAATTTCACCTGTTCTATGGCAGAACAGAAGGCAGTACCTACGCTTTGCGATGTTAACTTGTCCCCTAGGTGTCTGAAGTGGGCTTTGGCTTTATATGACAATGGAGCAGCATGTTAGCAGAGTACTTAGGCAACCTTTCTTAGCCAGCCTTTCTTAATAATATAAACAGAGAGAAATATATTAAATAAAATGACTGTTCTTACAGAAAAATATTTTTATAGTCAAGGTTATTCGGGCAAATGAAAGACTTGTGTAAAAAAGGATCTTAGACCAGTGACAACCTATTTTCTAGCCATTAAAACTACATGATCCTAACCCAGCAACACTGACATATGTAACTTTTCCATGAATAAGATAACAGTGTCCTCATTGCCTTGGCACTGCAGAAGAAGAAAACTGAAATCCTTTATCCATAACTGTCATTTTTCTAACATGCCCTTTAACATTTCACAGATTATAAACCAGGATATATGTGACTAAGCAATTTCTGAGTGTATTCAAAATAGAAGATATTAATGGGGAATAACACAAGATTTAGGAAAGGCTGCTCTCCTCCTTGCTGAATTGAGTGCAAACTATTTTTGAAATTTGAACTCGATTTGCAACAACTGAGGTAAACTGAGGACAAAGGGGGGAGTGGGACTGATGAGAAAAACTGGGTTATATAATTGTGTTATGACCCCAAGATGTCCTGTTCCTGATTGTGATTGTTTTAATTATTTTAATTATATTTTATTACAGTTATTGTTATGCTGTAATTATTATGTTGATTTGGTTTAAGGAAGTAGGGGATAGTGGGATTTATTTTATTGTATTGTAATGGATTTTATCGATGTAAGCCGCCTCAATCTTGGAGAGGCAGGGTAGAAATAAATATTATTATTATTATTATTATTATTATTATTATATTCTTGTTTGTTTCAATGCAGATTCCTTAGCAAGGTATTCTAGTCCATTCTAGCTGTCAATTCTGGTTGTGTTCCATGAATTTCTCTTTAAACTGAAGCATTTGTTCACATTTTATCATCTCGCCTTGCTTCAAGAGAACCTTCAAGAGAAAATGCTGAAGCAATTTCACTGCTATTTGGTTGTCTGCCATCAAATGCCAAATGACAGAATGCAGGATGGATTTATGCTCTGTGAGGCAGACACTTCTGGGGTTTTGTACATTTGTGTTTAGATTCCAGTGAAACAATGCCCAGAGGGCTGCCATACTAACAAGCTTTATAATGATTGACTTCACCAGCCACTTTGAGCTTGAAACCTCAATTAACATGAAATTTATGTCTGAGGAAAAAAGAGGGTTGCTTTGAGCAGTGATGCATGTGTTTGATTTTTCCCCCCACAAATGTTTGATTCATTCTGTTTTAGATATATATTAGCTACATTATCAGGGCTTAGCAATTTCAGAGAGGGGAGGTAAAACAATAATTAGGTTAATGTATAGCATGGGTACAGAATTAGAAATATCTTGTGCCAACCAATTACTACTGCATGTGTTCTTGTTTATACTGCATATAATAATGTTTAACTAGGAATCACAATGTTACTAGTTAAAAGCCCATGAAATTTCATGGAGTGAGGGGGATGCAGAGGGACTTCATTCAATTATTTTGTTGTTTCCATCTCGCTCAATACATTACCACCCTCCTGCTACTGAAGCTAGCTCCTGACCAAAGAGAGGAACAAATTTACCAAAACACACACCCAGTCCTTCCAAAGCTTGCTCCCCTGTGTTTGATGCACTTCTTCTCCTCATATTATTATTAGACATTCCTACACCCCTTGCCTTGTTTCCTGATGTCCTGTCCTTGAGTATTACAAGTTTGAACAGAAGGACCCCTTCAAATTACTCAGTTATAGTATTCTTATTACACTTTGACTGAAGACTTGTCTACACTTACTATAAAATCCAGGTGGACCTCAGGTTTTCCAGATTTGTAGTGACTCTGGACTTATCTACATTGTTACTACAGACATCGAGGCTAATCTGAGAAAATTCAGTTTAAGCAGCCACACAGGAGGCTGCCATGATAGTGCCACCACCGCGCACTAGTGTTCGGAAGGGTGTGGTTGCTGTGCACTCCCGAACCCTAGTTTCGGCCTGATTACAGTGCTTCCTGCAGGTCTGTACCGGGCCTAAAACTCAGCTTCTTCACATATGTGAAGCCTTAAAGTCCCCCAAGGCCTTGAGAAAGAGGTGAAAAACAATGTCTCCTATTCACCTGCACCCAAATCTGGACAAATGGCTGAACCATGGATGCCAGCAAGACAGAGAAAACAGAAGCAACTTGTTGGTCCTGCAAAACTGAAAGCAACACAGGCAAACTGACTCTAACCAACTTCCAGCAAAGAAGACCTCTTCCCTGACTTTGTTGACATCATAAAGTGAACAGTTAAGCATAACTACAACAGTTAATAATGCAACATTTGCAACATGGCCTTTTGCAAGGAAATAGCCTCATTCTAAATTTCACTTTTATTGCTTTAATCTCTCTCTGCCTCAATCCTCTCCCACCCCTCCTCTTGCTCTAACTTCTGGTATCTTTCTGATGTATTCTCTTTTAAGCATTTCTTCCTTAGCGTTTAATTATTTCAAACATGGACAAAATTAAGATCATCTGGATCACCACCAATTTGAATGAATGGAGAGGTTAATAGTGTTGACAAACCCTGCTAAGGTTTCATTTTAGGGAAACCTTGGGTTTGTAGTTAAAGAATGGATATTTCGAATTCTCAGCCAGAGTACCTCCCTAAACTATAAACCCCAAGATCCTAAAGGATGCAGCCATGGCAGTTAAAATGGAATCATCATGCTACAATTTTGTAGTGTTAAAAAGCACAAAGATGTAGAATTTTAGCAACTATATGTATAATGTAACTATGTTCCACTACCACCTCTTTCTTCTCATTACTTTTCCTTGTTTTACAACTGCAGGGGCATTTTTATGTGACACTAGAATAAGTTTTTATGGTCTTGGAACTATTACGGAGAGTGTTGTTAAACAGTATAAAAATGCAGTGGGCCATTTTTAGATGAAATTCACACTTTAGGTTGATTTTGATTTCACACTTGATACTAAAATTTATTTTAGTTTTTTCAGCCTCTGGAATAAAACCTCTATATGTTTTATATAAACACATAAAACCTGTTTGCTGTTGGAATGTTTATTCAGTTTAATGAGAGTTTTCACTGCTTATATACCACATTTTCACATACAGACAGATAAAACCTTTGAAGTTCCCTTGTACTTTTATGAAAACATTCTTATGAAACACAACTGTTTTGATCCAATTAATAGTAGTGTGATATGAAAAATCAATTTAAGTAGTAGTGCTAAGACCATGATACATTTTCATCAGCTACCTGCTTCCATGTACTTAAATACCACTAATCAGAAACATGGATCTTTTTAAAAATATATTTCTTACTTAAATATCTGCTCTGGTTTGTAGCAAGTATAAGAATAACAGAAATAGGAGAGGCAAAAAGCAGCATAGATGACAAAAAGTAATGATCAAATATTTAGAAAATGAAGAGGAAGAAGAAGAAGAAGATAAAGAAGATTATGCAGAAAAAGAAAAAAACACCTTGGTATCTTTCTGTGTTGTTGTTGAAAGGTGAGGTATTAATTAAATAGAAATTTCACCTGATGTTATGTCATATAACAGTATTGTATACCATAAAATAACTGTAAATATTAAGTGTGTTTTCTTCATGATTGCATGACAAGGATGGCTTCTGGCTGCTCTGGGGGCATGGCATTTACACAGTGCACACCCTGGAGCACCCAGAAGCCACCCCAAGGCCACACTGAGGCCTCCCAAGACAGCCCAAAACTGGGCCCAGCAGGAGTGGATCTTTTCCCTCCTATTTGGGGCCACAGGAGGAGGTGCCCTTGGGGACACAGTGTGTGTTTGCCACAGCCATGTGGCGATTGGGGTGAGAGTATCTTCTAGACGCTCCTTTCTGCCTGTCTGCTTCACCTCTAAATAATTGTAATCCTGTGTCTCCTTGTGTAGGTATTCTATGACAGAAACATTTGGTGTACCATTGACATATAATTTCAAATAGGAGTACGTACGCTGGGGAAACAGCAGCAGAGCTCTTTCAAAATTTCATTTTCCAGATGATGTTCAGAAGAAGATCTCGAATAAAGTTTTCTCTTAGGACCTATTGTATAGCCATGTATCCATAGTGTACATTTACAACATTACAGCCAAAACCCAATAGAAAGGTTGTATTACATAGAATCATAAACTTGGAGGAGACTACATGGGCCATTCAGTCCAAAACCCTGCCATGCAGGAATACACAATCAAAGCACTCCCGACAAATGCAACCCATCATGCAATTTGCATTAGACTCCCATTGCTCAAAGGCCAAAAAGTCCTCTATAAAAGTGTGCTAGAGGATTCAGTTGCACAGTGCCTTGAAAAATACAAGTTGTATATCAGTTGTGCTGATGGAATTGCACTTATGCAACCATAGGAGGACAACTCCAATATGATATCCTAAAAAGTGCAACTGTCCCTTAGGCTGTGAAATGTGAAATCTGTCGATGATGATGATGATGATGATGATGATGATGATGATGATGATCATCATCATCATCATCATCATCATGTTGCTGTTTCCCCATCATCATCATCATCATCATCATCATCATCATCATCACTGATCTCATGCAATTCAAGAATTGTTAGACTCAAGCTGCTGTAGCAAACTTCAGCATGCCTGACTGCTATAAGGAGAGAGTGAGAGGGAAAAAATTAAAAGCATATAAAGATAGTACTCTCTCAACAGACAGAGTTTTAGTCTCTGAAACAACAATTGTAACAATGCTGAATTAATGCAATATATATGAAAGTACTATGGCACTGAAAAGGCCAGATTTCTTAAATGTACTGCAGTGTATTAAAAGTACAGGAGTGTATATAAACACCAGTATGAAATGTGCACATTTCTACAACATATGAAAGATGAGATTAATGGTACTCATGTATTAAAATATTACATAAGCTGATTTCCTTCCCATGTTAATATGCTATGAGTACCATGTCTCTTATGAGAAATATTCCTTAAAAGAAGAAATATGCCTATACTGTGTAATGTTTATAAGAGCATTGTACCTAGATCATGTGATGTCCTTCAAAGACAGTGTGCCTAGACTGAGATGTCTGTGTGGTTTGCCAGACTTCAAAAAAGGTGTGCATGACAACACACACAAATTAGTATACTAATTATTTTATATAGAAAAAAAATATTAATTTGCATGTTTACTTTGTATATAAATTTCCTGTAAATCCAAAGCTTGAGCCATATTTAAGAGGAAAGTTGCTGTTTATCTGCCTATTAGACAATGCCATTAGTTACAGCCTTAGAAGACCAAACAATAGGCTCAAATGAACTTTAGCTAGATAAAGCAAAGAACCTTCAATCCCTTCTCAAAGAGGTAGGCTTGTTTCAGCTGACATATGTAAGGATTCTGATGTGTTTTTAAAATGTAATGTATTCTACACTGGTCAATTTGCTAGAATAGGAGTTGGAGACAATTGCAGAATAGTAGGAGAAAGAAGCAGTTTGGGTCAATCTATTTTATGTGTCAGTTTGGAAGTTGCAGGAGATATCTGTTGAATGTGGCCTTTGCCGGGGCATTTCTAATGGATGTGGGGAGTGAGTGCAGACTGCACTGGGTGACAGCTCAAAGGGGGGTGTCTGACTTCCAGTGTGGAGTGTACTGCTTCACCACTCCACAGGTAGACCAGGACTCCTGGAGACTGAAAGACCTGGGAAGAGACCAGTCCATCTACCCAGAGGCAGCAAAGAGGCCAGTTGGGATGCTGCTGCTGCCATGCCATGGTGAACTTCTGGATGCCTTTCCCATCACTGAGTGGCATCTGGGCCCCTTCAGGTCTTGCAAACAGGTTGGTAGACCAGAACTTTCTGGGACATGGACAATCCCTTCAGATGCCCTGGTCCACCAGACATTGGCAGTAAGTAAATCATATCCTTTTTGTTCCATAGCAGCCCAGTCTACTCCTGTGGGACCATTGGCCTGGTGGCCTTGAGCCTAGGGGTGACAGTATGAGTTACCACACTGGGATAACACCAACCTTAGTGATGCCACTGGGGCTTTGAAGAATATTACTTCAGCTTCTCACACTGAAAATATTAAAAAGACCTTTTCCAAAGACCATCAGGTTCCAGTTCTCTTTTACTCTCTTCTGTATAAAAGCAAATTATCATAGGAACAACTAAAATTTTATGCTGTTTACTGAGAAAGAGCCAGAAAACCTACTTGGAATACAACATTTATCTTACCATCACAGATTATTCCAGTATCCTATTATATGATATTTAAACACATAGTATTATAATAAATTATTGCTAATTCAAAGTTAATTGGTTAAATGTGTGTTCCAAGGCTTAATGTATGCCTGATTCTTTTTTGATTTGGCATGCCCCAACTTCTAAAAAATGCAATTAGGGCTTATCCAGATGGCATCATCCCCTACAATTGAGTTTCTCCCCCCCCCCCTTCATTAAATGAGAAGGATTCTTAAGAAAGTAATGTTTCCCATTTAGTCCTGTAAAAGAAAAATGTACAGTGGCATAAGCAAGGTTATTTCATTTCCACCTGCTGTAAAAAACTCCACCCCAGAAGAATTATTTCATATTTCCATTCCCAGCACCACCCCAGTCAGTAAAGCTGCAATTGTATACACTTTCCTGGGAGAAATTTCCATTAGACTCAGGAGTTTATCAAATGGGACGGCTCTCAATTTCAAAAGAGAAGATAGCGAGGTCAATTCGAAAATTTACACAATTATGTGATTACTTATCACACCTTAAATTCTCTGCAATGGCCTCCCCGAACATGACCCAGATTCTGTGCAAAGTAAGCCATCACATCAGCGGGTTCTTAATTGACACCCTTGCGCATGCTCAGTGAGACTCCAGATGACTAGAGCATAGCATATTTAGGTGAGTGAGAGAGAGGAACCAAGGAACCCCACAATTTACAAAAGAGGTTGAGGGGGGGGGAGAATGGTTGAAAGAACATGCTCTATTCACATTAAAATGAGCATATATTCACTCTTCTCACATTAAAATGTGAATATAATGGTTATCCAATAGCTCCCGGTGCATGCCTCTTAATTAGCAGGCAGCAGACCCCCCTCAGCAATGCTGAAGAACAAGCAAAAGCAGAATTGAAGCAGAATTGCAGCGTGGCTTCATGGGGACCCCCCTTCTGGATTGGGGGAGGGGAACCAGGACCAAAGGAGACATGTACGTCACACCAAACAACAACACACTGAGTGCGAAGTTGCCTAGGAACAGGGTTTGTAACTTTGCTAATTCACCGAATTTCCTTAACTGTGGATTGACGCGTGATTGCGTTCGGAGTGCGTTCAGACTGCCAGCGATCGCGTGTGGTAACCTTTTGTGCAATAACGTGAATACGCATGATTGCATTAAGGATGACACTGGATTATACTTTCAATTTCAGTCGTGTGATATTGTCCTCAGCCTTACTTGGGAACAGTAAAGTGCACGATGGTATTGCAAAGTGCATATCTCCCATCTTCCTTTATTGGGGATGTTGATGGGGTGGGTGGAAATGATACTTCCCCAAAACCAATTCCCAAAAGAACAAAGCTCTCTTCCACACAGCAAGTATCAACCATCATCATGACTTGACCTGTGGGAAAACCAAAGAGAAATTTCCCCTACCATCTGGGAGAATTTTGTTCCAGTTAGTTTGCACTGCTCAGTGTGCCAACTAATCCTTGCTTGAAATCACACTTTCTCAAAAAATGTTTGAAACATACAGTCTTTGGCTTTTAATACTGATTTTTTCCCACATCTCCAAAAACCCAAATATGTTTGTTTCTTCAGCTTTCTGGCACACTGTTGCCCTGTGAGTCAATTAAGAAGACACATAGCTACAAGTCTATAAAGAACCTCCTTTTTGTTGTTGCAGCTTTCTCACAAAACATTTGAAGTGCTCCCAATAATAATGTTAGAATCATAGAATCATAGAATCGTAGAATCGTAGAGTTGGAAGAGACCACTAGGGCCCTCCAGTCCAACCCCCTGCCATGCAGGAAATCCAAATCAAAGCATCCCTGACAGATGGCCATCCAGCCTCTGTTTAAAGACCTCCAAGGAAGGAGACTCTATCACCCTCCGAGGGAGTGCATTCCACTGTCAAACAGCCCTTACTGTCAGGAAGTTCCTCCTAATGTTCAGGTGGAATCTCTTTTCCTGTAGCTTGCATCCATTGTTCCGGGTCCTGTTTTCTGGAGCAGCAGAAAACAAGCTTGCTCCCTCTTCAATATGACATCCTTTCAAATATTTAAACAAGGCTATCATATCACCTCTTAACCTTCTTTTCTCCAGGCTAAACATCCCCAGCTCCCTAAGTCTTTCCTCATGTTACATACTGACTTACTCCTAAGGACTGGAGCACAGCTTTGGTGCAGCTTCTGGCCTCTTAGGATGCATGCATCATTGAAACAGCATACCTCCAAAGTGACCTGAAGCAGATTTATTTTGGCCTGTTTGTACGGACCCATAGTTCTGTCTAAAGACAATGACAATAATACAATGTAGCTGCAGTGTAGATGTGGGGGGAAATATTTGCTAGTGCAATTTATGTGTAGTCTATGCATGTACTTCAAAGATTAATCAATTGAGTTTTATGTGATTTACTTTCAAATATATATGCCAAGTGCTGCAGCATAAACTGTCACCATCAGATTAACCTTTTGAGACTTTCTCAATGAACCAGTCTGCTTCAAGACACTCTAATCAGCACTAGTTATGAAGCTCTACCCATCTTGGGTCCATCCAAACTGTCTGAAATCATAACCACATATGAGCCTGCCCAAGTCTTAAATTTTAAGGGAATATGTTCTCTCCAGCCCACTACCTTCCCAGGCTCACCTGGTGAGGACATGGGAGGGAGCCTTTTCAGTAGCCGCCCACAGACTGCTCATAAACTATAAAACTTCCTCCCAAGGTTAAGTTCTATTGACCTGCTCTCTCTTTACCAGCCTGCAGAGGCCTTCTTATTCAAATAGGCATGTGGCCTTTAACTGGTTGGGATGGAAGGATGTCCAGTGGATGTTTTGTTCTTTTTTTAAAATATGTAATGTGTACTTAATGTATTTTTTACTGTTTAAAATTAATGTTGTAATTGGATTAATCATTTACTGCTTTTTCAAACTCATTGTTTGGGTTATTTTGTTTTAAATTATGTTATAAGCCAATTTGGAGCCCATATTGGGAGAAAAGAGAGATATAAATCAAATTAATAAATATAAGCCAAAAGGCTCCAATTCCACCCTTAGCTAGGCTCTGCAAACGTCATAGGATTGATCCCTTCTGATAATGGAAGGGCTTCACTAATAGAAGGGAGATTCAATCGATTTTGATGATCCACCATTCCAGTCATGCACCACAGTTCACTCCATTCATCAGGGTCCCCAAAATATGTGCAAAATATTCAGAGGCAGAAGGGGAATAGAAGAGAAAAGGGTGTGGGAAAGTTCATTTCGAATAACTTGGCTTTGCACATACTTCTGAGTCTTGTTCCATGTACTTTTATGAGATGGAAGCAGTTTAAATGTATATGAAAGTAAGATTTGGGAAACTTCTTTAGGGGAGCCAAAGTGAAACTGCATACAAAAGTTCATTATTAATGTAGATATGCAAATTATTTCTGTCCAATTACCAATAAAAGCTACAGAATATTTGTCATACAAGTCTGGACTGTGTAGTTTCTGACTTCATTGTAAACATTAACCAACAAATATCATTGCACCATAAACTTCTTAAATGAACCATATTTGTTTTTAACAGCATCTGGCTTGGCTCTCAGAAAAGATACCAGTCTATACAGACATAATTTCTTTTTGACATTTATTTCAGGTAGCATTGCCAGGGACTTTGGAAATTCCTCAGTTCTCTTCTAGATAGTTAAAACAGAGGGAGAGATAGAGGGGGACTTTGCTAAAGTGATCAAGAAAGGGATCTAAGGCCTGTTACAGACTGCCAAAATAAAGCTGCTTTGGGTCTCTTTGGAGGTATGCTATTTAAATGATGCATGCATCCTAAGAATCCAAAAGCTGCACCAAAGCTGCACTCCAGTGCTTAGGAATGGAGTGTGGCTTTGGCGCGACCTCCGGACTCTTAGGACCCACGCATCATTTAAATAGCATACCTCCAAAGAGACCTGAAGCAGCTTTATTTTGGCAGTCTGTAATGGGCCTAAATGAAAGAGAAGGAGAATTCGAGATGGAGGAGGATTTTTCCTCATTTACCTCAGTTGGCTGCTTTCCATCACATACCTGTCCTAAAGAACACATTTATACCAACACTTCAAGGTCTCATCAGACCATGTTAAAAAGCCTAGAAATTTACTTGTTTAAGTTCATTGGTTATATAACGTCTATTATAAAGTCCCAAAAAGTAGCTTGCAGCCATTATTGTTATGAGACTATTTTAGCTGCTTTGAATCCTGGGCAGCAAGAAAGCTGAGATATAAATTAATAAAATAAACTTATGTACCTTCCAATATTGCTTGTTGCTCTTCCATTAATTACTAGGCTTTTAAAATCAACTAGAAAAGTAAGACAATCAACTGAAAAACATTCCTTTTCTGCCAATTCTCTTAGGGCCAAAGCTGGCATGGAAGCAACAGTTTCATGTGTTTAGGTGTTGTTACAACTGTGAAATAAAAAAGGGTGAACTCTGGCTTTTGAAGCAAAAATGCATGGGTGTTGGATATAGAATCATCCACTCTCTGTCTTATCTTCTCATCCCACCACATTCCCAGCTTGATTCAATCTGATATTTTTCTCCTTAAGCAACCTCTGGTACTTGCAAGTGTCATTGTCTGGGAAAAGATTGTTTGTGAGAGGAACTATAGCTGCGAAGTACACTGCCAAAAGAAAATCTGTGCTCATCCCTGCATCCCTTGTGTTTTAAAATTAGAACTGTTGCTGTCAAAACTGGTTAGTTGTCATAAACAGTAGAAAGTTGGAGATGACACCTGTACCTTTAATGGTTGTGCAGAAAAAGGAATTTCAGCAGGTGTTGCTTAACACACAACCAGGTACTAACCAAGAGTTACTGAAATTCCCTGTTCTACCCCATTGATTAAAGGTACAAGATTCAATGCTGCTAAAATAGTAATGGCAGAATGAAGAATGGACATGTGTATTTGTAATGGCAGAATGAAGACTGGACGAGTGTACTTCTTTCAGCCATGTTCATGAAGGAATTGAAATAGCTATGGAAAAGCAAAGTTCCTGAAAACAATAACCCTATAAACCTGAATAAATCTGTTACCTATAATGCATCTTCATTTTGCAGGCATCTGTAAGAATTTATGTAGGGATGCAGCAATAAAGATCTCTGAAATGTTTATCTTGCATAATGGACACAATCCAGGATAGTCTGGACTGTGTTTTGGATTGTGGCCAATATCTATTGATTTCCTCACCATTTAGCATGACTCCGTAGTCATACATTAAGGACCTAAATTAGTGCATGTTCCAGTAAATCCAATGTTTTTAAGTTTTAAGGGGCTTATAAATACAACAAAGAAATGCATTAAGAAGATTGCATAATAGGGAAGCTGTTAAAATGAGTTTACAGAGAAAATGCTTTAATGCATTATGCATGGCCAGCTTTAATGATGGAGGCTAATACATGATATTAGTCAATAACATTAGCCTAACATGATACTAACCACTCTTACAGAACAGATGAGAAGCCACCACATCACAAATTAATGTATCCTAACGTACAAAATAACATGTCCCAAATTTGGAGATACAAATTAATATATCCCAGATTTTACTGAGAAAATATACTTTCCAGATTTTGAACACATTCATTTTCCCCAATGACAAAAGATAGAGAGGTTGGTTAAGTATTGCATGAAGTAAGTATGTTTAGGTGAGATAGGGCCACTTCTATTCTTCACAGCTGAGGGTGCATTTATATTGATATATGCTTACTTATATATCTGCCTTACCTTGCATTTTTCTGGTCTGCAGAAACCCTACAATGACCCTGTTAAACCCACAAAGCACTTCTAAGTGACATCAGCTAATATCCTTATGGTTTGCCTGTCAGTCTAACAACCACCATGAGCTCTGACTGAACATCTCTCCATCCTATCCTCAATCATTCACTTGTTTGATCATGCAAAGATTGCACACTCTCCCTGCCCATATTCACCCATGCATACATGCAAATCCCCACAGCAGCGAGTGAGCAAATGCAGTGGTGTCACTAGGGGGGTGGGGGTGGACCGCACTGGGTGACACCCCAGAAGTGGGGTGACACCTGGCTGAGCTCACCTCTTCCCCTCCCTGACATGTGCCAGTTTACTTGGGAGTAAAATGTCATGTGGCAGCAAGGTGAGGAATTCCACTGAGCGAATGATGGGAAGAGGGAGTGTATGCAATCTCTGCATGAATGAATGAGTGAATGATCAAGGGAGAGGGAACATGAGAAGAGGGAACTGGTCATTGGAATGAAAATAAAGATGATACAATGCTGATTGGGTGGGGTAATGAGAAGAAGAGTAAAAACGGTAAATCAGAAGTGATGCTCAAGCAAGGCGGAGGAAAAGAGAGCAATAGTCCAATCTAACCCCTCTCCATTGCACATCAACAACACTATGGAGTGCAGTCCACACACACACAAGCAAATATACAGATTTTCCACTCAATTCCAGAGTAAACTGCCACATTTTAATAATAATAATAATAATAATAATAATAATAATAATAATAATAATTTTTAAATTTATCATTCACCTATCCAAGGCATGTAAACATGTAAAACTATTTAAACACATTAAGGTAAAACACATAAACATAAGCCATAATAAAATCATCCAACATAAAATTTAAAATATACCCGTTTAAAATTAAAATTTAGAATCAACTGGGGGCTTGCCAGAAGAGATAGGTTTTTAATACTGCTTTAAATAAAAAATAGCATGTTAATTCTGACTGCAGATTTCTCCTGATAAAAGTCCTGATGCTCTGAAAAGGCCCAGATCATGCCATATGTCATCTAGACAACCTGCTGTAGAAACAGGGTGAAACTGCTTTATTTCACAGTCGCCCTGCCAAAAAAAGGAGGACAGGGTAGACAAGCCCTGCGTTTTTTCCATATTGAGAGTTAGATAGCTGAACATGGACCAGTCAAAGTTATTTTAATGACTGTGATGCCTAAGGTGAATTCCAAGATGGTATTATTTCCCAAACAGTTAAAAGCCAAGTGGTCTGGTTCTTGAGATGTAAAGCATCCTTGACAGAGGACTATCCAGCATCTATTTGAAGGCCTTCAAACATAAGAGAATCTGCCACCTCCTGAGATTGTCTGTTCCACTGTCAAAAAACTCTTACCAGCATAGTTCTTACTAATGGTTTTACTAATGCATCACTGAGCAGGAGAATAGCTGACTGAAGCTTTTTTATTAATGCTCTGCTAACAAGAAAGAGTTTCATGGTAAAAAAAAAAAAAAACTTCTGAATTAAAGGGAAAGTGAAGGGATTACCCAGGTGTGTCAGGAATCCTTGTTCCCACATTTACTCATGAGTAAGCATGGACTGCATGAGGAAGGAATGAGGGAGCTACATCTTTGCCTAAGCCAGAAGTCCGCAAACATTTAGGGAGCTACTACCTCATTTCCTCTTCCCAATAGCCTTAGTGCCCCCAACACCTATTTCTTGATACTAAGTCTACTGTTTGTCCAGTAGCCAACCATCCAGTGGCATCTATGTCAGCTGTGTGCAGCTCATCACCACCACCTCCTCTGCCTCAGGCCTGCTCTTCCCTCTCATCCATGCCAGCCTTACACAGCTGGCTGGCTGCTCAGTTGCTGTTCCTAAGGTGCAAACAGAGCAAGAGGTACAAACAGAGCAAGGCAAACAGAGCAAAGTCAGCACAGGCAAGAGGCTTCTTAGTCATTGTTCAACCAGCTTCTCAGTTGCTGTTCCCTCTGACCAGTTACCCTGATATCAGCAACTGAGGAGCTAGCTGAGCACAAACTAAGAAGCCTTTTGCTCACACTGGCCATGCAATATAGGCCTGCACATGCAAGAGACTTCTTAGTCGCTGCTTAGCTTGCTACTCAGTCACTGCTCCCTTTGCACCCAGTCACACTGGGAGAAGCAACTTAGAAGATGGCTGAGCAGAGACAAAGAAACCTCTCACCCATGCTTGTCTTGTGGCAAAGGCTGGCATGGTTGAGAGGCATTTTGGTCACTGCTCAGCCAGCTGCTCAGTCCTGGCTCCCTTGGCACCAAGCCATCTTAAGAGCAGAAATAAAGCAGCTGGCTGAGCAGCAACCAAGAAGTTTCTCACCCATGCCAATCTTGCAGCATAGGCCAGTGTGGGCGAGAGACTTGTCAGTCGCTGCTCAACTGGCTGCTCAGTTGCTGCTACCTTTACACTTGTTCCCCCTGGGAGAAGCAACTGAGGAGCTGGCTGAACAGCAACTGAAAAGCCTCTCACCCATGCCGACCTTGTGGCAAAGGCTAGCATGGACAAGTAGTTTCTTGGTTGCTGCTCAACTGACTGCTTGGTTGCTGCTCCCAAGGTGACTGCGTGCAAAGGGAGAAGCTTATCCCCAGGAGAAAGGACTCGCAATCCTTCTTCACCAGGAGTACAGCTAGCTTCCCACTTTCCCCCCAGAGGAAGGACTCTCAGTCTGAGAGAGGCAAAGGAATCTTTCAAAAAATCTGCTCTGTATACTCCTCCCCTTCCTTCCCCATAGACATGCCTTCTCTAAACAGCTTTAAGTTGTCTCACACTCACACAAACATTGTTTATTTTTCTACCAACTGTCTTGGCCTGTCTGAAGAAAGAGAGAAAAAGAAAGAAAGAGAAAGAAGAGGAGCAGCAGTGATAAAGGATGGCCAGCTTGCCTATGGGAGGTGCAGCTCCAACCTACCAGCCCAGTCCTGGCAAAATTCACAAAGCTTAACAAGATCCGAAATGTGGAAGCTCCTTGTTGCTGCCACTTCTCCCTGCTGTCACATACTGTAACTCCATATCCCCATCATTGTCCTAAAAGCTACTGATTCCCTTTGTCTTCCTTGCACTTTGACCAAGGCCCCTCACTACTTCCTTTTCCCTCACCACCCTCTTGCATTCACCTTTTCCTTCACTGCCCCTCTGGATTTTTCCACACACACACACCTCCAAGGTGCAGTATCATTCACTTTGGGAATCACTGGCCTAAACCATGAAACACAGCTGATCTGATTTCTTGATTCTGACGGACACTAAGTCAGCAACATGCGTTCTTAAAATTCTTAAATAAAATCTTGGATTATATAAATGGAGTATTCTTCCAATTAGCAGTTGGACAGAAGCCTTATCAGACCAGAAACTGAGTGAGTTTATCCTTTAAAATCAGGATTTAAAAATAAAGACTGGAAATGTATCTGCTTAGAGAGATATAATAAAGGATTTAATAATTTTTAAACCCTTTATTATAAAGGGTTTTAAATTATTAAATCCTTTATTGTATCTTTCTAAGCAGATACATTTCCAGTCTTTATTTTAAAAATATGTATTTTTATGGATGGATTAGACTTTTTAAAAGCAGAAATTACATCACGGGAAAATGGAAGACATTATCTCTTTGATGCTAATAAGACTGGTTGGAACATGGCTATGGCAAGGGAATAGTTTGACTATTAACTGTGTGAATGCTGGATTGAAGAAAGATAGAACCTTCCCAAGAACATTTTTAACAAGAACTGCTATTGGAGATTGGTTACAGAGAAATCAAGAATTCCCAAACACAATGAAGAGTCTGAGATGAGATTTGACTGAAATTCTGAGACAAGAGATAGTTGAAATTAAGACAGAATGATTGGGGGATATAATGCAAGGGGAGCAGAAAAGTGGGGCTAATCTGGAAATGATAAATTGCATGAATAATCAAGTTCAAGTTAATGTAATGAGAGGATCAGGCTGTCATAGTGGTGAGAAGTGGAGTGAAGAAGTTTGGGTTACAAAAGGGGAATTATTGAGCAAAAGGGAGATGGGGCTAATCTCAAAATAACATGTAGTGGATTTGTACAGATGGAAGAGCAAAACGATGTAGAGTTAATGAAAGGATTAGCCTCCAATATTGAGGAGATACGAAGTGAAAAGTGGAGTGAGAGAAAGATGAAAAAAGATGATATTGTGTCTCAGAACAAGCACTGTAGAACAGAAAATTGAAATGAGGGGGACATAAGGTATAAAGGAGGGAAACTGAGAGGATTGGGGGAAGGGCATGGTTAGTTTGGATGAAAAAGAGAAAATGAAACTGAAGTAATATGAAAACTGGCTATAGGATATAAGGAGAATGAGAACTTGACACTGGAACTTGACATTCCATAAGAAATGTTTGAGTTTAACAAAAATGAAACTTTAGAGAAACAAGGGTTAAAGAAAAATGAGATATAATATGTAAGAGACACATAGTTTTTATCTAGTAAGGATTAGCATTATGTGATTAATGTTAACAAATTAGTTTGTTGGTAAGGTGTTAGTATTAAAGATGAATATTATTTATTATGATGCAACACAATGAATGGAGTAGAGAAAGAAAATAATTTATATTTAATGTCTGAAATTTGAATCTTAAGAAGATCTGGAAAGAAGAGAACTATTGGTTTTTACATTAAGAGGGTTGATGTTATGTAACTATTGAAAGGAAGAATGGAAGTCATCTCTTTTTCTATTCTATTTTCCATTTTTTCTGTTCTTTAAACTTTTTTATACTTTACTTTTAAATGTCTTTATTCTGGTTTCTCTCTTTTCTTCTTCTCTATAGTCTATATAGTTTTGTATTTGTTGATTTTTAGTTTACTGGGAAACTCTCCATAATATTTTTTTAAAATATTTTTTTAAATACTACTAAAGTTGAGTTGGATGCTATTTTCCTTTAATTCAGATCCATTCACTTGGGTCTTACTTTTAGACTGGGCACCATTGGCAGGTTATATGCTGTTTTGATGATGCCTGTAAAGTGCCATGCAAATTTATGGTGCTATATATATAAACAACAACAACAATAATGCTTTCAAGAACAGCAGCAAACAAGATGGTTCCATGTGACAGTCCACCAGTGGTTCTTAATCTTTCTGGACCAGATACTTCCATGAAAATCTGATGAAACGTTTAGGACTCCTCCCCAGTAAAATGGATGTTATGCAAAAGAGACTTGGAGCTCCCACAGAGGCCCTGACAAGTTAAGTTGTAAGCAAACCTCTGCTTCAGGCATTTGAAAATGGCTATCATATAACTTCCCAGACCTTTTTCTGTGTTAAACATACCCTCTTCCATCAACTGTTCCTCAAAGGAATTGGTTTTCAGCCCCTATATTATCTTGAATGTATTCCTCTTGACACATCACACTTTTTGGTATCTTTCT
>NW_024802937.1:3117355-3156957 GCF_019175285.1 Sceloporus undulatus
TAAACTGATGTGCCTAGAACTGGACACAGTCCTCAGGATGCATTTGGCCAAAGTAGAATACAATTAACTAATGCCTTAGTTAACAAAGTTGCTGACAGTGAAGCTCCTTTTTATGGTCTTTGGGGCCATTCACACTACATTATAAACTGGTTTGCAAACTGGTTTAAAAGGGGGCCATTCACACTTGTGCCAGTTTTTCCAGGCCCAAATTCTGAGAGGGCGGGGGGTGGCGGCACAAATCCCCCTTAACCTGTTTTTTTGGAACCGAGGATTTCAGCACATATTTTCAAAAGAACTGGTTCACCTAAACAATGTGACATAGATGCGCATCATTTGATTGACAGTTTACAATTTTAAAAAACCTGATCAAAATTTTAAATCCATACAAATGGTAATGTGAACTTCAACAGGGTTGAAGAGAGTTGGTCGGAGTAAATATACTGGGAACTTTGATTCAGTATTGAACCATTGAATCTCCCCACATATTGTGGCCCCAATCCAGCCTTTCCAGGGTACAAAAAAGTGTCTGGAAAGGGTGCAATAGCCACAGTGCTGCAATTATACAGCACTCCTTTGATGCTGCATCTTGCAGACACAGCACTGCAGGAGCATCGTGATGCTGCACACCATGTGGAACAGTGCATGGTGTCATGGTGCCCTAGGGGACGGAGTCAGGGTGTGAATCATGTGAACACGACACCCCAACTCCATTCTCAGGCCGGCTTTAATAACCAGTCCGAAGAGCCTCTTTGTCGAAAGTCTTACTGAACTCAAGATATGCTATATTCACAATGTTCCCCTTATCTGCAGTTCCTTATATCTTTGATTATATTTTTACCAGGTTGGGTATTGTTTTCTTTTTAAGAGTGGACAGAGGCAAAGCAGTTCCAGCTTCTTTCTGTCATGTATTTAGAATTTCTCCACAGTAGACTTACTGCTTCCCTGTTCTTCCTTTTTCTGAAGCTACCTAATGGTAACTTCATCTCTGTTTTGGGAGCATCAAGTCTTCAAGTATTCAGTGACAACATGTGGTGTTCTTTTAACATCTCTGAATTATAAAGCCCATGTCACAGGAAACCTGTGAATGAAATGCCAATTGCACCCTGCCACAGGTGCAGAAAGCCATTCCTGCAGCAGTAGTGTGATTGGAAATCACGTGGTCTCACTGTCTCCTCCATCCCCTTTCCTACTTTAAATTTTTTCCCAACTTTTTTCACACTATTTCAGAGCTTCAGAGCCCTTTTCTAATAACTCATCACACACAATTTTAAATGCTGAAGTAGTTCATCTTCTAATTTCTTATCATATGCTCCTGGTAATCGATCTGGGCCTGACACTTTTGTAGATTTAATCTTTTTCATTGCTGCAATAAGTTCCATAGTTTTCACAGGCCCATTCAGGCCTTTCTTTGTTTGAAGAATAATTTCAATTAGCTTTTGTTGTTATTGTTGTTTTTCTCCTATGAAGTTACAAAAAATATTATTCTCAATGTTTTTGACAGATAGATATCACAAAGTGGCCATCAAACTCCAGTGATTACAGTCTTATCTAGCAGGCTGATTCCAGAATGTGGTGCTCTGGGACTGTTTCTCCGTGGACAGACATTTGTTCTATAGGGCTCCACAACTTTCCATTTTATCCTCTGAGCTGTTTTAATTTACATGAAACATGTGATGACATCAAGCTCTCTAGCTCTCAATTCTATAGTGTGAACACAAAATGAATAAGAAAAGTGTGTTCTTTGGTGTAAGTGATAGCAGCAGACTGAGCATCAATGGGAGAAGCAGAAAAAGAGTCTTTCTCTCCTGACCCTTCTCCTAACATGCTCCTTTGTTGCCAAAAGGGGCTTCCTTTTAAAACACAAATAGCAGGTGGGGGGGGGTTCAATGGATATGGAAGGAAGGGAGGAAAATTCTCATCTGCCTGCTTCTCATGAGTGCTACCTAACATAATTTTTAAACATGAGCACTTTAGTTGCATTCATGCACTTAATGTTATGTTGTATATCTACTTTATTCTAAAATTGTGTTATTTTCTCTCTGATGGATGTTTTTGTACATTGTATTGTTTTATTTATGTTTATGCTTCTATTTCAATTAATTTTTATGAAAGTTTAAGTAGATGCAATGAGTGCGTTTGATGTATTGTTTTAATGTGCATTATAATCCCTGTAGAACATTGGGTTAAAAATATTAAGCCAAAGCTAATCAAGCCTTTTCTTTTTCTTTATAACTCTTCCATTATATTAGAGTGAAACAATGGAGATTATCACACTGTCTTTCCTCCTGTGCTAAATGAGGGGTGTAAACTTAAATATGCAGATTTTATCACACACACCCATGTCCAGGCAGGAGGCATCCTGTACCCGATCCAGGCTTCTCCCACATCTTTTAATAAACAGGATTTTCCCATTCTTTAAAAGGTGTGGGAGAAGCCCAGATCAGGTACATGATGCCTACTGCCTGAGCACAGGTGTGTGCGATAAAAGCCACCTATTTAAGTTTACATCCCACGTCAAGCACAGGAGGAAAGGTGGTGTGATAATCTCCAATGAGTATAACGAAAAATGACAAACTAAGGTGTTTTTTTCCTCTATGCACATTACTAGTCTGGAGGAGCATTATTATTATTATTATTATTATTATTATTATTATTATTATATCCTGTCCTTTCCCCAAAACTGGAATTCAGAGCAGCTTACAAGATTAAAAACAGTACAATTAAAAACATAGTAAAATTTTGACACTAAAACAGAATTAAACCACTGCAATATTAAAACAGATTCCATTAAAAAATAACATTGATTCCAACAATAATTACATCAATTCCAACTAAAAAAAAAAAGCAATTATTTTATTTTATTTTATTTTACTGTGGAAATCCATCCACCAGAACACATATTGCTAAATGTGTTATTATCTGAGATTCTTCTTGACAAAAGCAAAGTCAATGTATGCTTTTTGTCCTCTGATTAATTGGCTTTATGATTTATCTCTAATTTGCAGATTCTGTCACTTACCATCCCCTCTGAAATACCATACAGTATATACTTGTCTATAAATCTAAAGATTTATGCTCATAAATTGACCCCAAAATCCCAGGTCAACTTATTTACAGATCACTATGGTAATGTGATAGCAGCTGTTTCAGATTTCCCCAGGTGGTGCAGAGAGGAGTTTACTTCTCTAGAGCCAAGCATAAAGAGTCCTGGGTGATTGATTGATAATACTGTTTAAGTCCATCTCCCACCCACGCATCTGGTATGAAGTATGAAAGAAAAGCTGAACTGATGAAGAAAAAACCTCAATGAAAATCTCTCTTGCCATATGCACACATACACACACTAAAGGAGCCTCCAACTTTTACCCTCACCCTATCCACAGGTCATCGCAAAATCCATAATTTGTGTCTCTGTGGCTGGATCTGACACATTGAAGAATGTGTGCAGTTGCTTTAAATGTGCAAATGCACTCCCAGCCATTGTCAAGATTTGAGAATCCATATCCAAGTGTGAATCCAGGACTTCCAAATGAAATCCTGCAACTCTAGGAGGAGTATAATCCCACCAAGAACAAACTGAATCTCTGTTCCATGATAGATCTTTCAACCAAGAGCACCTCTGTCTTGTATGCATTAAGCTTCAGGCTCTTCACCTACATCCAGTCCTTTACTAATACCAAACATTGGTTTTGAACTGGGAAAAAAATTGGATAGAAAAGAGAGGCTGAGGGTTTTCATCAGCATATTGATGACACTAAACTCCAAATCTCCAGATAACTTCTCCCAGCAGTAGCATGCATATACGGTCAGCCCTCTATGTATACAGATAGTTTACCTATGGATTCAATCATTCATGGCTTGAAAATATTCCAAAAAGATATAACAAAATCTTAATTTAAATAAAATAAAATAATAAAATCTTTATTTATAGCCCGCCTTTCCATAGATCAAGGCGGGTTACAATCACATATTACACTACACAATAAAATAAAAACAGCAATAAAATACGTTAAAACTACAGATAACAACATCCAAGCTAGCACAAAAATACAACAGCAGTGAAGGGAGAGCAGAGATTACATTGGGGATGCTAGGGGAAAGCCTGCTGGAAAAGGAAGGTTTTTAACCCCTTCCTAAATAGGTCGAGGGAGGTGGCCGAGCAGAGCATGCCGGGAAGCGAGTTCCAGAGCTGTGGGGCCAAGATGGAAAAGGCCCTCTGTGATGTTGTTGAATATTTTGCATCTGGAACTCTCAATAATTGCTTCCCAGCCGACCTGAGTGTGCGGGGCGGATTATATGGGGAGAGGTGGTCCTCCAAGTACCCTGGGCCCAAGCCATTTAGGGCTTTATAGGTGATAACCAACACCTTGTATTGCGCTCGGAAGCGAATGGGCAGCCAATGTAGATCTTTAAGGACAGGTGTTATATGACTGGCCCTGGAGGATCCAGTGACCAGTCTTGCTGCCATGTTCTGAACCAATTGTAGCTTCCGAGTATGGTACAAGGGTTGCCCCATGTAGAGCGCATTACAGAAATCCAGCCGAGAGGTTACCAGAGCATGTACCACCGTCTCAAAGTCCCCCCGGCCCAGGTAGGGTCGCAGCTGGCGTATCAGCCGAAGCTGATAACAGGTGCTCCTGACCGTCGCATCCACCTGAGATGTAAGGTGGAGCGACGAGTCCAGGAGCACCCCCAAACTGCGAACGGAATCCTTCAAGGGGAGCGTGACCCCATTCAGGACAGGTGGACAAACATCCGGGCCCGGGGAACCTATCATGAGCACTTCCGTTTTCTCTGGATTCAAACTGAGTCTGTTTTCCCTCATCCAGCCCATTACCAACTCCAGACAGATATGCATTTCCAAAACGCAAAACCTGATTTTGCCATGTTATATAAGAGACACCATTTTACCATACCATTGCATAATAATGGGAATTGAGCATCCATGAGTTTTGGTATCCATGGTGGGTCCTGAAACCAACCCCCAAGGGTTAGCAAGGCCCGCTGTATTAAACAGTTAGCTGCAGCCAATCCTGACTACAGTTTCCTAAAGACTGGAAAGTTGTTCAAGTTTATTGTTCTTTATTGCTGTGGGTTTATTTTTTAAAAATAAAATAAAAACAAATAAAAAAGATCTGTGTTGAACTGAATGCTTTGACCTTTGCTGTTACTCTTGCTTGCCTGTCTCCTCACACTCAGTCTCAGCCTCATATCAGTTTGACTTCAATAACTGCCCAGCAGAGGTCAACATATCGTCTTGTCCCTTCTTTTCTTTTATGAGCTTTTGTTTTTATACAGCTGCCCATTTTTTAACTCAGTGACAGGTATCACACAATATGAAGCCCTTCTGGAATCAGTGTTGCTTACTTTTACAATAAACCAAGATGAAATTCTAAAACTGCCATCATAAACTTGAGTCCTCGGTATGAAGAAGCATATATATTTATGGGCAAGAAAACTAACCCACTGTGACTAGTTTGATGTTACCTATAAAATCAGAGATATAAACTTAGAAGATGATGGTGCTTATTGGACCCATAATTTCTTCCATTTAATCGATTGGACCTGGTATTGCTTAATAACATTTTGGTTTGGGGGTTTGAGCACTTTTTTTAAAAAAAACTTTCACAAAAGAAGGTAATGTGTGTACCATTTGGGCATTCAGAGACATAAAATCTGGAAGCTGTTAGTTCTGGCAACAAAGTTGTAAGAGATAGAAAAGAGGGAGGAGAAAATTGGCTTAAGCAAGCTTCTAAAGTTTCCTATCATCATATAGGAAGGATAATGGTCTATGAAGAAATGCTATGAGTCATGTATTCCTTAATTCCTGCCCCTTGTCCAGGTGATCCATGTTAGCTGAAGAAGGAAGTGACAATGTCTCTAGTCCAATGTTTCTCAAGCTATCTGATGTGGGAAGTAGAAGAGTTTTTTCCCCAATGTTCCAGGGACTAGTGCAATATTTGTGCCATTTATTTATTTCCTCACAACATGCTACAAACCAGCAGCCGATGGCTTATGGACTACACCAGGCCACAGACCACTACTTTGAGTATCACTGCTCTAGTTCTAAGTAATCTGAAGACTCTTTGAACTGTGGATGAGGTAGAATCCCTAACCATATAGGAATGAAATCAGGGTCACATAGGATAAATGACATGAGGAAAGAACATGACGGAATTTCTGCCATACTTCTGGAATGGCATACAAGGGCACAGCACAGATCATATGACACATCTTACCGTACTTTCTCTATAGCATCTACCACCTAAGATGAATGCCTCATTCCACCTGATGATGGGACCAGATTTATTTGCCAAGCCCTGGAATCCAAGGATGAAGAACAACTGGATCTCCAGATATTGTTGGATTGCATCTCTCATTATCCCCATCAGCACTGGTTGTTATGATTAGGGCCTCCTTATGCATACACATTTATCAGAAGATCCAGCTTAAAATTTACAAAACCTGGACAATTAGTAAATGTATATGTGTAAAGAATATGAGATTACAGCATACTGTAAACTATAAATTGTTCTTTAATTTACTACTTCATGCTCATTATCCTTTTTTGTTTAAAAAAATGAAACTGAATTGTAATGAAGCTTCAGATATTACAAAAAGGCGGGGAGGAAAGTGAGAGCAAGTTCCTCATGTTTCCTTCTCTCTGTGTAACTGCTAAACTGAAGTACACTTACGAATCTCTCCAACATTAAACATGTTTACATATATCCCTGTGGGAAGCTATGCAAGTTTTTATCAAGAAGGTTATATCAAAGTATGAAAAAAAGCTGTAAGTGATTCATACTTCTATTCCCTTTACCTCTTTATAATATCCAGTGTCATTCTCAGATGAGGTGTTCCTTCTTCATGGACTCCAAAAATATCCAGAGATCTCATTTCTATCAATTTTATAGATTATTTAATGTGGCTCAACTGATGATAAATTGAGTAGTTGCTCTGAGATAGCAAAAAGATCCACGTAGCCCATTCCCTTGGCCTTTCCCTGCCCTCCCTCTTTTCAGACTCTGGCCTGTTACAGACTGCCAAAATAAAGCTGCTTCGGGTCTCTTTGGAGTTATGCTATTTAAATGATGCATGGGTCCTAAGAGTCCGGAGGTCGCACCAAAGCCACACTCCATTCCTAAGCACTGGAGTGCAGCTTTGGTGCAGCTTCCGGATTCTTAGGATGCATGCATCATTTAAACAGCATACCTCCAAAGAGACCCAAAGCAGCTTTATTTTGGCAGTCTGTAACAGGCCAATCTCTTTATACTGAACATCTTCTGCAACCAAGACCATGCATTTCCTAGGCTGTCAATGTAGATGCAGCCCTAATACACCAGAGGACCTCACTTGCAGCTCACTTCATTGTTAATTTTTGTCAAGATTTCATTTTATGAAAATCTCATGAATGAGAGAGCTGCCTTGCTCATGTCTTGTAGACCCAATTCTTCTGTCATCAAGTGGGAAGGTCTCTTGGACACTATCTTCATCTTCCCAGTAAATGTTCCCTTTTTAAATGTTCCCCATTTCATTTCCAAATTTGAATGTCTTGGGCAATCTTCAATGCTCCAAGCAGATATGAAGATGTATACTTGCTATCAAGAAAGTCCTCCAGCAAAGTTTGGTTCCTATGCACCACTAATTGAGGTCTGCCTATAGAGAGGAAACCAATGGTTAAAACTTCCCCACACTCTCCTATAAGCAGGAAAAGTAGACTAAAAAGCCAGTCCAATTCAACTAAGACTCAGGAGGAGTGATAATTAGAAGACATTTAATTAAAAGGATGCTGGCTATGGAAAGCTTCAAAAGTATTTAATCCAGACAGATTGGTGCTGAAATTGAATTTTATTATCTTTAAAAATCACCATGATTCAGATCAGATCTTCAAACATTGATAGATAAAGCAGGGGACAATACAGAACATGTTGAGATACAATATCATTCCTGATAGAAATGACAATTGCAGGGTAGCAATTCCAAAGGAATCATTTTATGAAGGGTTTCACCTTTTATTGTGAATGAAAAGAGAAAATTGGAGAGCTAATGATCTTCCAATAATTCACTTGTAACTCTCAAACATAGCAGTCCAAGTATGGCTTCTCCCAAAAAAGGGTTGTCAAATTAGATTAATCTCAGATGGGCTCCTTAAGGAATTGTTTTTAGCATAAAATGTTTCCTATAACAGTATGTAAAGACCCCTTACAGTGTTGGATGGATCGGAACTAAAATCATAAGACCTGAGCCAGTTTCGTGCACCTTTCCTCTTTTGATGTGACATCTTTGGTGAGGCATCCTACATGCAAACTGATGTAACCTAAATAATATCTTGTCCTTTGCCATAATGTTTGTTCCTTCAAAACACATTGTAAAGTATTGATTTAATAGACTCAGTATCACTCACTCCAGTATATGTGACTGCCAATTTCAGCCTCTTTGTCATTGACTCTGGGCTGGCATGACACTGGCTCCAGTATACAGTCACTGCTCTTCACAAGGACACTTTCTGTTTTGTTTTCTGATACTTGTTTGAAGATATTCATCTGGACTTTTACAGCTCTTTAGATTTGTTGATAATGAAGGTACACTAGTATGTAGACACAGTCCTGAATGTTTACATAGTTTACTATGCAACACAAGCCTACTTAATGCTAAGCATCCAAAGAAAACTGGCTATTTGAAAGAAGCATCTCCTTGCCAGCTATTATAAACAGTTGGCCCTCTGTTTTCGTGGAGAATCCATTCTGGACCCTCATAGGCTTGAATGGGGCATGCCCCTGTGTGCACAGCCTGGGCACGCGTGCCAGGTATGTGCGCCAGGCATGTGCAATATTAAATAGCACAGGTCACCCCTCTGCAGATATTTTAGGTCACGGGTGTCAGATCCATGAATTAGGAAGTGCAATAGTATATATGTGCCTGTCAATGACAGCTAGTGGATTCGTTGCCTGGGGACATAGTGAATCCACTTTGAGTTTTTTTCTAGACTTCAAAGAAACAATCAAAGTTTCTAACCCTAATTTGGTGATTGCCTGGCATGGAAGCCACCAGCCACTACTGGCACCAATCTACTAGTTCAACTAAATTTATTCAGTCTGTAGATAAAAATTCATCCTAGTATCCAAGGCTGCCTAGTATGTGTGCTTAATAAAACCCATGATCAGGCCATTTCTACCATAAGGTAAAGTGAGGTAATCGCATCTGGTAGCCATTGTTGGGTTCTCTTCTTCTGGGGACATTACTTAGAATACACAGTCTTTCCTCTTCATCACCACCAAACTGACTTGCTTCCATTACAAGTGCTGTAGTGTTTCAGTGGCAATCCAGTTGGTTTCTGTGTGGGAAGGAGGATCATCCTGTTGGCCCGGCCATCAACAACAGAACAATACACAGATTGACATGGGAATCACTCCTCCTTACCCAGGATCACACAGTGTGTGTGTGTGTGTGTGTGTGTGTGTGTGTGTGTGTGTGTGCGCGCGCACACACACACACACACACTCTTCTAGGTTAGCATTCTCTGAAGATGCCAGTCATAGATGCTGGTGTAACGTCAAGAATAAACTCTTCTAGAACATGGCCACATAGCCTGAACAACAAACAAAAAACGATCATCCTGTTCTTCACCTCAAGTAACAGCATATTTTAAGCCAGCTCTGATTCAACACAGCTCAGATTTGGCTCCCATGAACTCATCCCCCACAAATTTCTTCAATAAAATTATAAGTACAGGCTATAGGTCAACCTAGTAAATAACAACAACAACAACAACAACAATAATAATAATTTTATTTCTTACCCATCTCTCCTCACTACTTGAGGTGGGTTACAACATAGTTAAAACACAGTCGTTACATAAAATACACATATTAAGCTGCACATCTATGGAATATTTATATTACAATATGTAGAACAATAATTAAATATAAAATTCATGTTTAAAATTCATGATTTAAAACTGACTGGATAGGACTGCCAGAAGAGATAGGTCTTTAAATGTGGTTTAGCTGTCGAATTGAAGTTTCCAAGCCCAATGTAAAGCTCATTGTAGAAGTCCAACCTTGAGGTTACCAGTGCATGCACTACTATCTTTAAGTCCTCCAGATCTAGTAAAAGGTGCAGCTGGCATATCAGCCAAAGCTGATAGTAAGCACTCCTGACTGTCGCACCTACCTGGACTGACATTTGGAGAGACAGATCCAGGAGCACTCCCAAGCTGCAAACACAGTCCTTCAGGGGGAGTGTCATCCTATCCAGAACTGGTTGAGACACCTCCATTCCTAGATTAGGACACTTGATGGCAAGCACTCTGTTTTGTCTGGATTCAGTTTCTATTTGTTTTTCCTCATCCAGCCCATAACCTCCTCCTGGCATTCATTCAGAGGAGACACACTGTCTTTAGCTGAAGCTATTTTGGAGGGGATGGAGAAATATATTTGGGTGTCATCAGCATATTGGTAACACTCTGCCCCATGCCTCTCAGTGGTTTCATGTAAATGTTAAAAATCATTGAGGATAGAATGGCACCTTGTGGGATGCCATGTAACAGCTCCTTTTTAGAGGAGCTACTATCCCCAAGCACCACCATCTGGAACCTGCCTGAGAGGTATGACCAGAATCACTGCAGCACAGTGCCTCCAATTCCCAATCCCCCCAGGTGTTCCAGAAGGATATCTGTCATGCCCAGCCTGGAAGATGGCTTGGAGGACTCAGAGGATGAGCTAGAGCCTCTGGGATCTGAACCTATAATGGAGGAGCCAGAGCCCCAGGGGCTTGAACCTGTAATGGAGGAGCCAGAGGCTGGCCCTAGTTCTGCTGGAGCAGAGTCTATGGCCCCTCCAGAGGTTCAGCAGTCAAGTTTGCCTGGTGCCGAGGCTGTGGCCATGGAGGAGGATCTGGGCAGTGTGCCTACCTTCAATGAGCGTCGAGCAGAAAGAGAGGGCCTTCGAAGATCTCGGAGGCTTTATCAGAAACGTCTTCGTAATCAGGCACAGCTGAAGGCCAGCTCCTTGCCTTCTTAAGCACCTGGAGCATGTGTGGTTCTTTGCCAGTGGATATTCTGTCCGGGAAAGCAGCCAAAGGGCTGATAAGACAGCTAGTTTTCAAAATATCATGGTCAATGGTATCGAAAGCGGCCGAGAAGTCTAAAAGCACCAACAGGGACACACTCAGTGTTGAGATGAAGATCATCCACTAAGGGAACCATAGCAGTCTCAACTTCATATCCTGCCCTGAAGCCAGTTTGAAATGGACTATTAAACACAGGAACAGAAAGCAAGAAATATGATAAATTAAAACCATTTAGGCCTGTGTATTAAAAGCCATCATGATATAATGGTTGTAAACCACTTAGAGACTGTTTAGTGCGGTGTGAAGTGGTATATAAATGAAGCTGCTGTTGTTGTTGCTATTACATATGGGTTTGCCAGGGGTCTGGTCTCCTTTCTTGTCTGTTTAGCTAATGTTTTCAGAACTCTGTGATGGCATAATTTGGCTAAAGTTAGGAGAAAGCATCATCTTGGCTCTGTCGGCTTCATTGAGGAGCCCCTTGCCTTTCCCCCCATAATTAAAATATTGTTAAAAGTGAGTAACTATTAAGTGTGTGTGTGTGTGTGCGCGCGCGTGCGCACATGCAAGAGAATGAGAAGGGAGAAAGGCCCAAATATCCTATGTTCTTCTTGATTCTAAACTTAGCTCTGCCACTGGCCCAACCATACAGATGACTCATCCAGCTTCCTTGGACTTAAATCATCCCTCTTCAAAAACTTGTTAAGGAAAGACGTCACAGTAAATTAAATGTTGTCTCTAAGTTTAGCTATGCCCAGCGTATAAATATTTTAACTTTTATGAGCTCCTATCATTTTGTTTTGTCTGATAGCCTGCTTATAAAGCAAGGCAGAAAGAGACTAAAAAAGATATTAGATAGATAGATAATGTTAATGTGCCATTTTATAGCTGGAATTCACATCTTTTATTCTTAGGCTTTTGACATAACAGCCCACAACTGATTAAAACTTTAACCATTTTCCAGGCCATTTCATTCCAGTGCAACCCACACACTATTCATCCTCTCTGGCTTTCAGGTGTTGATTACAAAAGGGAGGGGGACACTCTAGCTTGAGTTTTCATTATAGCATTCTGCCATTAAATGTTCAAATAAGCAACATCTTTTGTCTCTGTATCTCTGTGTATTATGTGGCATAGAAGCTTGTGACATTGTTATTTACCATCAAGTCAGCTTATGGTGACTGCAAACTCAGAGCAGTGGCTTCTTTGATTGAATCAATCTACTTCTAGTGGGATCTTTCTCTTTTCCTATGGTTCTCCATTTTACCGAGCATTTTTGTCTTTTCCAATGAGTTACGTCATCTCTTGATATCTCCAAAGTACCACAGCCTCAGTTTAATCATCTTCCCTTCTAGGGAGAGTTCAGCGTTGATTTTCTGTAAGACCCCTTCATTTGTCTTTGTGACATACACATGAATAAAATGTTGACAAACAAGCTGCTCTTTCTTTTGCCCCATACATTATATCCAGGGCAAGTCCATGGCAATTTGCTGTCTGAGGCAAATGGCACCGTTTCCCAGAAATCATGGCATAACCATAATAAGGCCAATCAAGTTATTTGGGTGCCTGAGGCAGAACGTCCTACAAGTACCTCTCCCATTCACCTGGAAATAAGAATGCAGTAATAATAAATGTGTACCCAATTTTTTGCCATCTTTTCATAATAACCAAATTTTGCTGCCTGAGGCACTTGCCTTACTCTCCCCAGATAGGACAAGACATGATTATTTTACCTGGGGGATTTGATAGAGATAGAAGCCAAGGGTGAACTATATGGTCGATTTGCAGCATGGATACTATGAGATGCTGAAGGAAGAAGTCATTGTGCTACTTCCTCACTTGGCTCCTAGTGTCAGGATAAGAGTTTCCTTGTGTCCTCCAGCACAAGCTCCAAATGTACTGTCTGCAAAGGCTGTTGCAACAACAATCCCTAATACTGCCACATCCATTATCTTCTCCTGAACCTGTACACTTCAAGATGTGTCTTGAAGGGCAGGGTGGAACAGATAGAGGAATATGACAAAGATGAAGAATAGGCCTGTGATTGCCTTTTATGCAGCACAGGGGTTGTCTTATTTGCACTCAGTTTGAACATTACACAGCCTCTCTGTGCCACAACTTCTTAACATGGTGTTATACTTTATAGCAAAATGAAAACTACTTAGGTAAGTCAAGCAATTAAGTTTTACCATATATTATAGGGGCAGATGTGGGTCAGACAATCTGATACACAAAAATGATTTGTTTCCTCTCAAGCTGATGTATTCACTTGGACACTGAAAGTAAACTCAAAGTTTTTAAGCCAACCAAAAAGGCTTTATTTGCCCTCTAAACTGTAAACTAATATGAACTTTCTGAGGAGAAAAATAACACTAACACATCTTAACTTCACTGGCCAGTTTAAAAAAACAACAAGTTAGAATTCAGTATTCAGCCTACTTAAATATATCCAGTTGTGTCTCAGATCTAGGAGAGATCATTAATGATTAATCATTAATGATTTTCATATTCACAAGTTTACTTCCAGAAGCATTATTTCAAGGAGGTATGGGAGTAAGGTAGGTTGGTATAGATCAGTAAATCACAAGACAATGGTTCTTGAAGAGTTGTGAGCCCATTTAAGGTCCTGGCTCCGGCTGATAGTCATCTTGAGGTTCTAGTTTTTAGAAAGCCAAAGTAGATTCCACCACTGCAGAAAAGAGGTGTGCTAACCAAGGAGAATGTTTCATGTCAAAAAGCATTTGCATGTAGGACCAGATAGGGAATCTGAGGTATTGAATTTCACCTCCCCAGAAGATATAGCCAGCATTGTCAATAATCAGGGGTGATGGGAACTGTTGTTTAAAACATCTAGAGGATCAAAGGTTCCACATCCTAAGGTCCAGAAAGGGCTTGGTATCACCAACAAAGAACTTCAATATAAATAAACTGTGATAACTGTTCTCTGAGAAAATGTATTTGGAAAATGTAAGACTGGAACAGAAAAGTATTGTGGAGAAGACACCAATGTTTCATTTTCCCTTTCAAGCCACTTGTCTTCTGTACAAGACTCTAGGTGTTTGGGACAATGTAGACAAGCAGATTCAATTAGACTTCAGTATGTAGCTCTGCCCTATGAATGACATTTTGGGTTGCAAATAATTTGATGCCACTAAATGGCAATCAAGTCCTTCTGAGAATGAAAGTTCTTTAATGTATCATTTCATTTCTGCCCTGTCTGTAGTTATCTGAATAACATCCAGAAATTACTGTTTTAGGCCATACAAATGGCTTCTGAATTGAACAAACTGTCCACTTTAAATTATGGTGCAACATTCACCTGGTGCATGGCTTCATTAATGTTTAAAAAGCTGGCACTTCAGATGCTAAACATTTGCCTGTTGTGCTGGCACAAGTTCATGTTTTGTAACATCATGCTGGTCTATGAATCAGTCCTGGGCGCTTATTGTGAACAGTAAGTCATATGATGCCTTAAGGCCAGCGGGTATTCATACTGTCTGCCAAAGAAACATGCACAAGAAAATAATGCAGTCACACTGTGCTTTTGTGTACATGGCATAGGCAGAAACTGCATTTTCTGACTTCTGTCTTATCCCTTCCTCACTATAGTAGCCTTTGTGGATTTTATATCTAATATAAGAAGTCACAGAAGAAATCCCATACTCCAAACAATTGATTAATCAGCCTTACTACTCTGACATACAGCAGTTCACACGGTCTTAGGCAGATGACTTTCACATTACCTGCTGCCTGATCCTTCTTTTAACTGCAGGTGTGCACTGGCATCACTAAGGTTGCCGTCACATGGTGAGGTGACTCATAAAGTCACCCCCTCAATGTTTTTTGTACTAACATTACTCATAAATCATGATTCCTGTATAATCAATGAATGTAATAGTAATAGTGGTTACATAAGCAACTAGCAAAATTAAAATTATATCTTTAAATTACAATATCATTTTTACATCCTAAATGTATTTACACGTACATAGATTCATGTGGTTAAAGTGAAAATTGGTAGAATGTAGTTTTAAAAAATAAATATTAATTCATTTAAAAAAATATTAAAATTTTAAAATGAAAACCTGGGGCTTCTCTTTTTTCATCCTACTGTGCCTCACCCACTCGCACCATCTCTTCAGCATTTTAAAGGGATGCAGGTGAACACCATAGTCCATTTCTGCCAAATGACAGGTGTTCAGGGAGCTGGGAAGTCACACACACCCTTAGGGTGTCACTTACTGTGGTCCACATCCTCACATCACCTAGTGACACTCCTGGATGTGTGTGTGTGTGTGTGTGTGTGTGTCCCTTCAAGCTGCCTATCAATATATATTGACCCCATGAATTTCATAAGGTTTCCTTAAGCAAGGAATAGTCAGAGGTGATTTTCCCAGGCCCTTTCTCCAAAATATAGCCACAGCCCCTGGTATTCGCTGGTGATCTTCTATCCAAGTACTAATCAGGGCTCCCCTGCTTAGCTTCCAAGATTAGACTGGGTCTGATGCCTTTTGGTTATTTAGGCCTTTAGCAGCAAATACCAGAGATTAAAATAAAAACCCAGGGTGGCACTTTCACCATACAAAATATGTGTTGTGCCATTGGACAAGGTTTCCTAGCCATTTGTGCATAATAATAATAATAATAATAATAATAATAATAATAATAATAATAATAATAATAATAATAATAATAAATTGTATACCGCTTTTCCATAGATCAAAGCGGTTTACAGACCATATAAAAACCATTAAAAACATCTCATAAAAATAGATAAAATCCACTAATACAAATTATACAAAATCTGAAGCATGAAGCAAAATAGGATAAAGAGTTGTTCTTGTATGCAGAAAGGCATAGTATGTTGTTTTAATAAAATGATGCCACTGCTGTAACAAGTGGCATTAAAAGGGCTTAGGGCTTGCATAACACCAACCAGCTGTTTTGTTTGTCACTTTATATCACAAGATGGCAGTGATGTTACCCAGACTGAAGCATAGTTGACAAAGTCTAGTAGACAGACCATGGGGCCTATGTGTGGAAGACTTGGCCTAACTAACCTCTGCCTGTGCCCATAATATAACCTTGTTGTATGGTGTCATGCAAGTCACACTCTCCCAGCCTGAATGTTCTGTCCAAAATGTGAGGACAATTGTGGCCTATCAGTAAGGATGCTGTGATCAGACATCCAATGCAACTTGTAAAAGTACCCAGTTAATTTATTCCAGTGACAGAACATCTTATGTCCACACTGTTAGAAGGAATGATTCCTCATTCCTCTAAAGCCCCTTTCACCCTCAAAATCTCATCCAGGGAATGTGAGTAACCCTTCATAGAAGATGTAGGAGGGACATAGGATACTGCAGGGAGATGTATATCAGGGGAGTAGCTCTGTTGCTTGAGCAGAATTCTGTTTGTGTGATGCTAATGTTGCCAGTTAAAACTTTGTCAGTTAAAAGTGCTAGACAAACACTTGTAGATATAGATTTTTATGCTACCTCTTTACAGATTCTGCAAGGGTTTTCATAGTCTTCATCTTCAAAGCAAAGTTTTACAAGCAATTCGGATTAACAGCTATTCTGATAGTTTCATTTAGGAATGTTAATTATCAAGTGCAGGGCTTACTTCAGAGCTCTCTTCCATTCTGTAGTCATAGTGCCTTTCACACACACACTAAAGCAGCTTCATTTGCTTTTACTATCCGTCTGGAAAAAAACACGAATTATCCTTTGGATTTTCCTGGCATATAGAATACAATGATCAGTCTGTTGCCATTGGGATATACAAGATACAAATGGTTGAAAGCTAAATATTTGGGCTTCAAGTGGTGCAGGCCCTGAAACTATTGGTATTAGTTGGTAATGCCTACTCCAAATATATGATACAGTAGTGGTCAGGCAGTGAGAATCCCTCTGCAAATGATGTACTCTCATCTGTAACTGCCAAACTTAAAACAATGTAAAGGTATGTGTGTATGAATTGTATCTATGACAATGCAATTTGACAGCAAACATTGGTCCCAAACCTTTCCACTAAAATCCCCTCCTCCAACTGATCCTGTTGAAAAATCAATTGCAAATGAGGAATATTCTCATAAGCCACACTGAATAAACCAAATCAGAGCATTTGAACTGAGGTTTAGTTCCACTGAAATACTCTGTGTGTGCAGCATAAGCAACACAGTGTAATATGAAGAGTGTAATATTTGTTTTTACTGTAAATGTCTTTGAAAGAAGAAGTGGGGGGAAATGGGAGGAACTTTACACTGTTGTTCCCTCAGGTCATAGTCTGAGCAATGAAGGGAGTAACTTACTTCATCATTTCAGTGTGAGATGTCCTCTCCTAATGCAGACAATTGGCCAACTCAGGCTGAAACTTTATTTCTTGTTTGTATTGGAAGATCAGCATATTATAATCGTGTTTTTGGATATAGGTCCTTGTTCTTGTTGTTGTACTCCATGTTGTTGACTCCACTTTATGATGATCTAGAAACCTCCATCTAGTCACCAATTGCTCTGCTCAGGTCTTGCCAAATCAGACCCATGGCTTCCTTGATTGTACCAATCTGCCCATAATCTGGTCTTCCTCTTTCTTACTGCCTTTCATTTTACTGAGCATTATCATTTTTCCAGTGTCATCTCATAGAAATCTTATTAAGCATTTAAAATCCTAGATTTTAATCCCACCAGAAACCCATCTTCTTTTTTCCAAAGGTTGGATTGACTAATGAACCCACCAACTGAGCCATCCAGCCAATGGCACACACACCTCTCTGCATTCTTTCATCCCAGGTTAATTCGTACAATCCAGTTGAATTACAGGGATCCCATACCATGAATCCAGTTCTTTAGAGGTCAATGGACAGTTTTCTAACAGTCAAGGCTTGCACTTAAATCCCACTAGTGTTAATGGAGCTAACCAAATAAATGCAGTAAACATTAGTTCAACCACCATGGGATTTGCTTTCAAATATTTAGCATCATGGTGTCAAGCTTTCTTGGTGTCATGCACAGGGTTGTTGTTGTTTATCAAGCAGCAGCACATAAAGTTGAGGTGGTCCAGGTTGTTTTTCGTTAGACTTCCAATTTTCCTTTCTTGGGTGGCTTCATTATTCCCAGCTTTGAAGAGCTCACTTGTTCTTCCAAGAAAGAGGACTGACAGGGATGTTTGCTTGTATGCTTCATTTAAATGTGGAGGCGCTACACGCTGGTTATGCACAGTGTCTAATCTGCTGCAGGAAATGCAGTCACAGCCATAAGAGGGATCTAAAATGTTTCTAATTATTCCTGATACATTTAACAGAAGATTTCCCCTTAGAATACCCTGCTATGAATCCTTAAGCTGTCAAACCAACCTGGCCCCTAGCTAGCACACACAGGCCTCTAAGGAGCCCTTTTAACACCCCACATGCTGGCTGGTGCTTTCTGAAGCAATACATATTAGATTAGTGGAACCATGGTGATGTTAATAATTTATTTATTTATTTATTTATTTATGGCTAAGGAGCCTGCAGATGTTACTTTGCATCTTAAAACAAAGTGAACAAACATATAGCCTAAAAGATTGGGCCAGATCCAAAAATGTGCTTTGGTGAGCAGAGGGGGGAAATTTATCCCTTTAAGTTTAAGAGTGGAGACTGTAGCAAATGGAAGACAGCAGTTCATTTAAACAGATGCATCACCAAGCAGCTTCTGGCACATAGACTCAGAGTCTACCATTTTCCCCTTCAGTGGAACCTGTGAGATTGGGAAGATAACCCCCCTTTCTCTGTTGCATTCCTATCATGTGCCCCCAAAATCTGGCTCTTGGGAATCTTCTGGAACCAATGTTTGTTCAGGACAGAAGGCTACAGGTGAAGACAGAAAAATAAAGTTCCAGAACAGAACTGGATTTAGCCCACTCTTACTACTGGAGGGAGAAAACATCATAAAATGCATCACTGTTTAGTGTAGTGTTGATCAGCAGTTTGTTCAGAGCCGTGTTTCTTCTTTATATTGATACCACTATTAATAATCTCTTATAAATATTAATGATTATAATGCATTGGGCTATAGTGCTTTGCATAACTGAGAGCTGAAGCTTCAGCATGTTTACTAGCCTGAAGGAAAGCACCAAGGAGGCTGCGCTAAACTCTGTGGGATTTAGTTCTGCATGGACATGCGCAGGACAGAGCTGACTGCCGATTCATTGAGACACCTCTAGAAAATAAGAAACACATGAGGTCTTAGTTTCTAACATGCAAGTTTGAGTTCATTATTAGTTATAGAAGGCAATCTAGAAAAAGGCTTCTCTGGATGCAGTGTGCAAGCATTCCTGTTGGAGTCAATGGCACAAGAAAGAAGTCTATGGCCCAGACTGGAATGGCACAATCAAATTCAGTGTTGCATTTAGGTAATTTTAGGCTCTGAATTAATCATCTTAAGGGACACTCTGCCCCAGTTAGATGTGTCCTTTGCATTAACTTAATTCAGAAAGTAATTTAGAAGAGTTTAGGGGCTTTGTGCTCTTTTGGATTAGAGGCGTTGTTAGTTGCCATCAAGTCAACTTTGACTTATGGCAACCCCATGGATGAGAGGCCTCCAAGTCCCTCTATCCTCAACAGCCCTGCTCAGGTCTTGCAGACTTAAGGCTGTGGCTTCCTTGTCTGAGTCATCCATCTGGAATGGAGTCTTCCTCTCCTCCTACTGCCCTTTCCCATACCAAGCATTATCTGTTCCAGTGGGTCATGCCTTCATACAATAGGGCTGAAGTAGGACAGTTACAACTTAGTCATGTTGACTTCTAGGAAGAGTTCAGGCTTGATTTGTTCTCTAGGGCCTGTTTATTTGCCTTTTTAGCAGTCCAGGGTATCTACAGAACTCTTCTGCAGCACCACATTTCAAATGAGTTGATTTTCTTCCTGTCAGATTTCTTCACTTTCCATGCATAGAAATGGGAAATACAAGGGCATGGACCATCCTATCTTTAGTACTCAATGATATATCTTTACATTATGAGAATAGCCCAAGCTTTTTCCATAAACCCCTGTCCCATGACACCACTGATTCTGTTTATTCAGAAGAAACTCCCTTTTAACTTAACTTGCTCAGGATCAGGGGGTACATATCCTATCCATTTCAATGTCCAGCAAGTTTCTCTGCTGGATAAGTTGGAGTAGTTGCATTAAAATCTGTGAGTGTGTTCAGGAATCATAATGATTGCAGTCTCTCTTGGTGGTAAGTCTGATGATAAATAGGATAAGTGGAGAGAGAAAGCAGTACTGAAATACTGGCTGTTTTGAATACTTGTTAAGGGCTGCATCCACTCTGCAGAAATAATCCAGGTTGATACCACTTTAACTTCCATGGCTCAGTGCTATGGAATTCTGGGAATGGTAGTTTGTTGTGGCACCAGAGCTCTCTGACAGAGAAGGCTAAATGTCTCACAAAACTACAGTTCCCATAGTCCCATAGCATTGACCCAAGGCTGTTAAAGTGGTGTCAAACTACGTGATTTCTGCAGTGCAGATGCAGCCAAGGTAGTGTTTTGGAAAGGGAGGTGTTTCTTCTCTTCCTCTCCATATCTAGACTGCATTATTTGTCTGTCCTCTAGTTGGCTAACCCTAGAAAATGCAATTCAGGGAGGGGGAGAGAAGAACCAAGATTTAGATAAAAGAGGTTAGAAGGTAGACTTTTAGATATCAATTTAAGATGTATATTTTTAGTTGTATAGATATATATATTTTTCTTGCAGATGTATAGATATATTTTTTTCTGACACTGCCTCCCCCAAACATTAGACAGAATGGCGTTGTTTACAAAAATTTATTAATACAAACTTTACACACTTTTGAAGTAACAGTTCTCAAAGACCTAAGGCTTGAGACCACGGGTGCCTTTAGCCACACACTTTTTGTTGTTTTGGTGCTTTTTGTTTCGTTTTGTTTCGTGTTTTTTTTTTTTTTATATTCAAGTTGCTACACAGAAAGAAGGCAAATATATCGATATAGATAGGTAGCTGGATATAGATAGATAGCTAAGATATAAGTATCATCTCCAAAAGGCTGACATCTAACCTCAGGGATCACTGGATTCCCAAGTGGATCCGTTGGATTTAAGGCTCTTGGCGACCGCTATCCTACACAGAGGCGGCTGCGGGGAGCAAACGAGAGGCTGGCAAAAGCCCAAAACAGGACTGGCAAAGGCCAAGCTGAGCACTAGAAGCCACGTCAAAGAAGAAGGAAGAGAAGGAGAAGAAGAAAGGAGAAATGAGAAAGAAGAAAGGAAAGGAAAGAGGAAAGGAAACGAAAGAGGGAAGGGAAGGGAAAGGAAAGGAAAGGAAGGGAAAGGAAAGGAAGGGAAAGGGGAAAGGGGAAAGGAAAAAGGGAAGGGAAGGGAAAGGGGAAAGGAAAAAGGGAAGGAAAGGGAAAGAGGAAAGGGGAAAGGAAAGGAGCAGAAAGAGGAAAGGAAAAAGGAAAGGAAAGGAAAAGAATCACTGCATCAAAAGAAGTGACACACAACACACCTGCCCACTTTCTTTATTCCTCCTCCAAGGAACAACTCTCCAGGGATCTTTTATATTATTTATTTATTTATTTTCCCGAGGAATTCCAAAAGAGACGCAACTGGAAAAGAAAAAAAGAAGAGAAGAGAAAAGAGAGAGAGAGGAAAGGAGAAGGGAAGACAGAGGCCAGACCAAACCAAACCAAAAGGGCACAGAAGAAAAACGCAAGCGGAGGCGTTGCAGCATTGTAGGGCCACTTTAAATAGCCATCTGTGAACTGGTGGCGATTGGGAGAAAAAGGCGACAGGAGGGACAGAAGAAGAAGAAGAAGAAGGCACGGGAAAGCGGCCCGAGGCATCCTCCTGGAGGGAAGGCCAAAGTGCACGGAGCTCAGGCACACTGCGCACTCGGACGCAGCATCAAAGAAGAAGAAGAACAAGGGAAGGAGAAAGAAAAAAAGAAGAAGAGAGACCCTTGAGGCTCCTGGGTTACTAGGGGGCGACCAAAGCTCCTGGTGGTAGCCCACTTGGGACCTCTTGTAAGGGGGAGAGATGCTTGGATTCATTACTAAAGGGTGGGGATGGCCTTAGCCTGCATCTGCACTGGAGAAATCATGCGGCTCCATGCCTCTTTCACTGCCATGGCTCCATTCTTGGAATGGTCGCTCGTTGTGGCACCAGTGCCCTGTGCCACAACGAGCGACCATTCCCAGAATTCCATAGCATGGAGACATGACAGTGAAAGAGGCATCAAGCCGCATGATTTCTCCAGTGCAGATGTAGCCCCTGTCTCTTTGAGAGATTGCTTAGGGTCGTCCAACAAAACGTCGGCCTACATTTTTAGGGACGTTCCCATTCATTTCAAGGAGAAGACACACACGCACACACCCTCCAACTGCCCTTAGGATCGGGGATGCCAATGGCTCAAAGGGTCCCCCAAGAGACCAGGGATCCTTTCACAGGGCAGACATCGTCTACTTTGAGAGCACTTTCGCTGCCCTGGCTCAATGCTAGGGAATCCTGGGAACTGGGAGTCTTTGAGCCTCCTCTGTCAAGAGAGCTCTGGCGCCGCTACAAACTACAAATCCCAGCCCATAGCCCAGAGTGGAGATTTGGAGACCTGTTGCCCCCCCCCCCCCCCCCCAAAAAGAAAATCATTTTTTTTTCTCAGCTCTCCCTAACGCAGCCTCCGATTCAAGTGATTTACCTTTTCAGAAGGGCTTTGTTGTTGCTTTAATTTAAAGAAATCGTTAGTCGGGTTATATAATACAGGCGAGCTCGATCAAATCGGAAAGACAGGCTTGATGGTCTAAGGGTTGGTTGGACTCAAGGCCAAGGCGTCCTCCTTTTCCAGGACGCGCCCTCCATCCCAGCCTTCTGTCCAGGAGGCCTTTCGACAGGTCCTCCAATCTGAGGAGGACTTAAGGAGAAGCATGCATTTACGATTGTGGGAGTGAAGTCGAAGGCTTTCATGGTCGGCATCCATAGTTTTTTTGGGGGGAGGGGGGAATAAACTCTTCTAGGACATGGCCACATCGCCCGAAAAAACCCACACAAAAACTATTTGTAGGGGTCTTTCGAGCTTTTCTTGGGCCATGCCCTCTCTTTTTTCTGGGATGCCCTCCATTTGGCGCTGAGGACCCTCTGGTCCCCCTGGTCAGAGGCGCTAGTCCCTCTGGGTTGACCTGGCTTTCTTTCAAAGAGATAGCATCGATTGAAAATGCCAAGCTCTACCATTCAGCCCCGACCATTCAGTTTCCATCCATTTGGTCAGGTTTCCAAGCCCTCCACCTACCCACCAAGTGGACACTCTTTCGATATTCAACAGAAATAGAGAGAGTTTGGGTTTGTTGGATTCCCACCCACCCTCTTTAAATGGTGGCTTAAATGGTGGTTCATTCATATTTGTTGCCATTGGCGTTGTGTAAAATCGTTGTGAACGAACAGTGGGGAAATAGCGATGGCGTCCGCACTGGAGAAATAACCCGGTCTGCCGCAGCTTTTTAAGTGTCCTGGCTCAATTTGTAATTCTGAGAATGGTAGTTTACAAATCACCGTTCCCTTAAAGCGGTGTCAAACCGGGTTAGTCAACCACCGTTCCCAGAATTCCATACCATTGAGCCGCGGCACTTAAAGCGGTGTCAAAGCGTGTTATTTCTCCAGTGTGGAGGCACCCCCAAGGTAGTTTGGAATCGCCAACCCTTTGAGCCCCATTCGGTTTCGGCAGCACTTTGGCGCCTTCAGTCTAAACACCCATCTCCCGAATCCAGGTCTAAAACAAACTGCAGAAATAATCTAGTTTCGGACTGCTTTAAGTACAATGCGAGAGGATTCTGGGAACTGTAGTTCTGTGAGCCATTTAGGCTTCTCTGTCAGTTGGCGCCCCAATAAACTGCAATTTCCAGGACTTCCTAGCACTGAGCCAGGACAATTAAACACAGTCTCAAACTGAATTATTTCTGCAGTGTGTCTTGGACTTCTGTTAGAAATTAGGATCTTAATTCCCCTGAAGAACTGGGGGTCAGGGGGAGTGCCTTCCATAGAGTCTGTTTCAATGCCCCAAACCCTACCCCCTTTCCCTCCCAGTCATTCCTCCCATAAAAACCCCATTTCGGAGCCCTCTGTGCGGACAGACAGACAGAGAGAGAGAGAGAAAGAGAGAGAGAGAGAGAGAGAGAGAGAGAGAGAGAGAGAGAGAGAGAGAAGATGGATCGGGTCTCGGAAACCGAAGCGCAACTGGACACTACAACAGTCTAGAGCATGACAAAAGTTGATTGTATGAAACAAATTTTACTCAGCGGTTCAAGAAGCCAGGAATGTAGAAAAATACATTTGAAACCTCCACACTCAAATCCATCAATGAGGAACCCAAAGGGGAAAGGGGGGTGGGGTTGGAAAATTAATCAATCAATTAATCAATCAATGAACAAAGCAACGGGATTTCTATAATACTGCATAATTATTTGGGCTGCAACCTCACTGGAGAAATAACCCGGTTTGGCACCGCTTTAACTTGTCTGGCTCAAGGCTATGGGATTCTGGGAGTTGGAGTTTGTTGTTAAGGAAAGATAGCTCCGCTCTGAGCCCCACAACAAACTCCAACTCCCAGAATTCCATAGCCTTGAGCCAGACAAAGTCAGAGCGGTGCCAAACCGGATAATTTCTCCAGTGTGGATGCAACCTTGGGAGTTTAGGGAAAGATAGTCGCTACAACGGGGCTAAAACGACCACAAATAAAACCAAAAGTGCCTCTGAAAATTTTTTATCACATAATAAAATTGTAGGGTGTTGCTTTCAAAGGAAAGGAAAAACTAAACCCCCAAATTAAAACAACCCAAATGGAGGGGGAAAAACACAACATTACGAGAGAGAAACAGAGAGAGAGAGAGACTGAGAGAGGGGCCAAAGTAAAAAGATGGGGGCTAAAAATCTACCCAAATCAAAGGCAGAGAGAGAGAGAAAGTGACTCTCACTAGGCTGGGAATTGGCGGGCTAAGAAGACCCAAAGAGACAGCACTAGAGAGTTGCACTGCATCCTTTGCACCCAGGTCCCACAGCGGGGAGGAGGCATCTGCCCATCCAGCAGGAGAAGGAGGGATTGCAAAGGGTTGCAGTACACAGCCACACTGCAGCAACAATCCAGCTTGATCCCGCTTTAACTGATCAAGCCTCTGGAGTTCTAAGAAGGGTGGTTTGTTGTGCCACCAGAGCTCTCTAACAGGCTAAGGTCCAAAACACACTGCAGAAATAATCCATCTTGAGGCTGCTTTAACTGCCCTGGCTCAGTGCTAGGGAATTCTGGGAACTGTAGCCTTCTCTGTCAGAGAGAGCTCTGGTGCCACAACAAACTACACTTCCCAGGATTCCCTAGCACTGAACCAGGGCAGTTAAAATGGTCTCAAACTGGATTATCTCCACAGTGTGTTTTGGAGCAAAGTCTCTTACAAAACCACGAATCCCAGAACCCCGTAGCATGGGGCCAGGTCCGTTAAAGCGTCGTCAAACTGTATCATTTCGACAGTGTAGTTGCACCGAGGTCCACAAGCACGCTGCAGAAATCACCCACGTGAAGTGCCCTGGCTCAGTGCTAGGGAATCCTGGGGGTTGTAGTTTATTGTGGCACCAGAGCTCTCCGGCTCCCAAAATCATCGTTCCCTGAATTCCAGTTCAAGCGGTTTCGGGCAGGATGGTTTCTGCAGTGTTTTGGACCCTTGCAAGTAAACTAGCCCGCTTTACTTTGGCAAGATGCCACTCTTTGCATTGCATGGATAGATGCGGGAAGGTGGATAGTTTTTTGGAGGGGGTATTGTACCTCATTAAACCTCGACGGTAGGGGTACAAAACCGGGAGGGAAGGGAAAGGAAAGGTACTTTATTTCTTCCTAACTCTGAATTCCACACTCCCTAATGGATCTCACTTCGGAGTTCTCTGTCTTTGGCTACATCCGTACTGCAGAAAGAATGTGGCTTAGCAGAGCTTTCACTGTCACAGCTGAGTGCTACGGAGAGCTGGGAAATGGTCGTTTGTTGTGGCACCAGAGAATGAATGTGGTTCGGCACCGCTTTCACTGTCACGGCTCAGTGCTATGGAAATGGTCGTTTGTTGCGGAGCTCTGGTGCCACAGTGAACGACCATTCCCAGAATTCCACAGCACTAAGCTGTGACAGCGAAAGCGGTGCCAAACCACATTCTTCCTCCAATTGAGCCTTGGCAGTGAAAGCCGTATCAAGCCGCATTCTTTCCCCAGTGCGGATACAAAGGAAAGACCCCTTCACACCAGCTTGAGAAGGCTCCCTTCTTTCTGTAGGGGCAATGATGCCACCTCTAGCCCAAAAAGGAGGGAAAGTGGAGAAATAGAGGGAAGGAAGAAGGTGGTGTGAAAGGAGTTTCCCGATGTGACTCTCACCTGCGACAGCCACCCTCCCGCCTCCATAGCCTCACACTCCCCTTGGATATAGCATCTGTGTCTGTTGTACAACAGCAGCAAATGGAGAACAGTCATTGCTTCAACCCTGTCGTGGATACAAAATACTCTCCTTTGAATTTCCGTTACAAAAATAGCAGCAAATATGCAAAGCAATGATTGTCGCACTCATCTTTTCTTTTCTTTTTTGGTCTTTCTCCTCCCTTTCCTCTCTCTCTCTCTCTCTCAATAAATAGATAGATAGATAAATATATTTATTATTATTCTTTTCCATATACAAAAACGTCCCAACCAAGGCTCAGGGGGAAACAACCTCGGTCTCTTGGTGCCCTGCTGACCCTTTGGAAACCGGGCTAGGACTTTCTCTTCCCTATATATTCTCCAGTCTCACCTCCATCCTTGATTTGAATTTATTTTATTTTTAAAATTGATTTCTCTACCTGCTTCGAAAGGGATTGGTCCACGAAGTAAATCTGTGCGTTTCTCAATGCTGAAATATTGGGGGCTGGGGTGGAGGGAGGGGGAATATATATATATATATATATATATATGTATATCTATATATGTATATATATATTTGTACAAAAGAAAAACAATCTTATTATCAAAATATTCATTTAATGGCTTTACTTCATACATAAATACATGTTTTAGGTAACACAGGAGCAGTGATCGATCCGTCAAGTTTGGGAAATGACCTTTTTTTTAAAGGAAGGGGGAAAGGGTCCTCTCTCGGAATTTTGTTTTTGTTTTTGTTGTTGTTGTTGTTGTTTTTATTTTATTTTTTTATTTTATTTTTTTTTATTCCCCTCCGAGGGGGGTCTTTTGTATCTCACACACAGGAGCGGGTTGGGAAAACTCATCATCGCTACAAATAGGCTACTCGGCGTCCTTTGTTTTTCACTCTCTGTTTATACCTTTTCCCCAGGACGGCCGCCAAGTATTTCTTGACAGCCATTTGCTTTCGGTAGCGGCTGTAGCTGTCCGTGAAGATGCCGTCCGAGTGCCTCTTGGAAAGCGGCTCCGAGTCCTCCTCCTCCAGGCCGCTGGCAGAGCCCCTGCAGAGGGAGAGAGAAAGCAAAGGGAAACCAGGTTGCAAGAAAGGAACAGCCTAGGAAGCCCTAGCCATAATGTGGAGGCCAAAGGAGATCAATAAAATTAATTTCTAGAGTCAGCCAACACATTCTTTAAACAGAGGCTTGATGGCCAACTGTAAAGGGGATGCTTTGATTGAGAGTTCCTGCATGGCAGGGGGGTTGCACTGGATGTCCCTTGTGGTCTCTTCCAACTCTGAAGCCGGCCGGCTAATAAAATCTGCTGCCTTTCTTGTCTTCTGGGTCCCCCTGGTTACTGGGTTGTCTCCTAGAAGCTGCATCCGCACTGCACAAATAATCTGCTTGGATGGACACTACTTGAACTGCCATGGCTCCATGCTAAAGGATCATCCTGGTAATTTGTTCTAGTTAGCGAGCCAGCATGGGGTCGTGGTTGGACTATGGCCCCAAAGCAGAGCTAATCCAGTTCAATGCTAGGGAATCCTGGGATTTGTAGTTTGTTATGGTTAGGGAACGTGGTGTAATGCTATGGGGATTGTGGGGACTGTTGTTTTGGGAGACGTTTAGCCTTCTCTGACAGAAAGCTCTAAACAGCAATCCCCAGGGTTCCACTGAGCCAGGACAGTTAAATCGGTCTCAGACTGGATTCTGGAGGTCAGGGTTCAAATTCCGGTTCCGCCATGGACCTTGGGCAAGTCACACTCTCTCAGCCTCAGAGGATAGCCATGACAAGCCCCTTCTGGAGAAATTCTGCCCCGAAAACCCTTTTAACTGCCAGGGCTCCGTGCTATGGAATTCTGGGAATGGCCTGTGTCCTCAGGGTCGCCAGAAGTCAAGAAAGCACACAACAATGGCACCAGAGCTCTCTGAAGAAAGAGAAGGCTCAATAAACTCAACAAACTACAAATCCCAGGATTATTCCATAGCTTGGAGTCATGGCAGTTAAAAGCGGGGTCCAAGCGGGTGATTCTTGCAGTGCGGGTGCGGGAAGGTCTCAAAAGGGAAGAAGTGCAGATCAGCCAAAAAAAATAGCCTTGATCTGGCCTTTGATCTGGCGGCGTCCCAAGAGCGGGTCCCTTTTTCCTTTATGACGTCACAATGCCCACTCCAAACCTTGTTTAGAAAGCCAGGCAGAGAACGAGAGAAGAGATGGAGAGGGATCAAACAGGCGTCCCTCCTGCAGGGCGACCCCCAGGCTTGGTCCTCCTTTTCCAGGACCTGTCCTCCATTCTCAGGAGGAATTCCAAAGCTTATTCCATTTTAAGCACCACTAAGGAGCTATGGATTTCTATTTCTAGGAGTGTTTTGAGCTTTTCTTTGGTCGGGTCCTCCAAATTTGGCAGGGCTGTCCTCCATTTTGAGGTGCCCTGTCCTCCTTGGAGGGAAGGACATCTGATTCCCCCTGAAACCCTCCCTCCCCCAAGCCCTTTCTTCCCAAAAGTCAGTTTTGTTCAGGCAAGGAGGGCTTCCCTACTCGCTTTTCTTCGGGTAGGGCTGTGTTGTTGTTGTCGTTGTTGTTTTGTGAGTGTGGGTGTTTAAGTCTGAATCGTGCCCCCCCTCCTCGAAACGATGGCTCAGCCCATTGATCTGTACTGATGATCTCCACCTTCAAGTTTTATTTTTCTTTGCCATACTTCGTTAACCTTGGTGTGATTTCATGGGGAACCCTGCTCTTTTTTGTGTGTCGACTGGTTATCTTTCTTTTGTTCGAAGCAACACGTCGAGGGAAAGCAAGCCAGGCCCCTCCCTGAAGGAGAAACAAAGGCTCTCTCTCCAAAGAGGCTGCGGGAGTTGAAGTCTGATCGTAATCCAAGTCGACAGTCGGGCGACCCTCCCTGCCTCCCTCCCTCCTTGGCATGAATTATTCATTCTGGGATGGTGTAATCCATTTCCCCCAAAGGGCTTGATTAAAATATGGCCTCCTGAGCACATTGCAGACACAGACAAGGCTGGCTGGCACCCGGTTCACAGGTCTGGGTTTTGAAGGAGAGATTTAAGAGATGGAGAGAAATAGATTGAATCTGGTGGCATGTCTTTCTTTAGAATTGCCCTACAGGAAGCTTGAACAATCCGTATTTAGGGTCTATGGAAAGACTGCTTGGTCTCTCAAGGATTTAAAATACTGGATTAAAATGGGTGGAGGAGCCAACTATGAATTTATAAGGTCTTCTTTATCAGCTGGACTGTCACTGCTTCTTTTTCATACCCTCTGAATGAATGGGACACGGAAGCTGCCAGATGAATCACCCTGAATCCGGGATCATACCGGGACTGATTACAGTTCTTACAACCGGATCCTATCGAGGCCCTCTGATGGGCATAAATGGGGGTGGGATTCACAAGTCTATAGTGAAACTCGGTCCCATTAACTGGAATCCGGTTTGGAATTATTCTGACACAGGATAGAACGAAAGACTTGAGGCTGGCAAACGCTAAGCCAACTGGGATCAAGGTGCCACTCAGGGCAAAGACGAAATAAAAGGCTAAAGAGTCCGTTTTGCCTGGAAAACCGGTAGGCAGATGGCCCTCTGAAAAGGAATTCGGTTTACACAGAGGCAAATCCGTCTGAGTTTTAGACCAGGGCTGTATCGCACTGGAGAAATAATCCAGTTTGACACCACTTGACCTGCCCTGGGTCCATTGCTATGGAATTCCGGGAATTCTATCTATCTATCTATCTATCTATCTATCTATCTATCTATCTACCATTCCCAGAATTCCATAGCATGGACCCAGGGCAGGTCAAGTGGTGCCAAATTGGATTACTTCTCCAATGTGGATGTAGTCTAAGACTCTAGAAACAAGGGTTCAAATCCCCCTCCGCCATGGAAACTCGCTTTGGGCAAGTTACACTCTCTCAGCCTCAGAAAATGGTAATAACAACCGTCACCCCGAACAAATCTTGCCAAGAAAAGAGGGTCGCCTTAGGCCGGGGTCACCACAAGTCAGAAACGACTTGAAGGCACGCAGCAACAACAACAACACACCTTTAGGGTCGAAAACTTGTAGCACCCCCTCCACACCCCCTTGGAGTAAATAGCCAAAGGATCGTTGGGATGAACCAGTAAGGCTAGCATGGGGGCAGATGGGAAGCCAGCAGCTGCATCAGCAATCTATTTTACTTATTCTATAGAGATGTAAGTGGCCAGTTGGGCTCCGATCCTAAATAAAGTTACACAGCGCATCGGGTTCCTTGTAGTTAAACCCCAACACATTTTAGTCCAGATCACTTCATTGGACCTTGCTGCAAGGAAATGACTGATGGGTAGATAGATAGATATCCGCCTTAAATCCCATTGTAGGAGAAAGGCAGGATATAAATCCTTGAGATATAGACACAGATAGAAATAAAAAAGATAGACAGATTGACAGACAGACAGACAGGTCCAAAACACACTGCAGAAATAATCTAGTTTGAGACCGCTTTAACTGCCCTGGCTCAGTGTTTGGGAATTCTGGGAACTGAAGTTTTGTGAAACATTCAGCCTTCTCTGTCAGAGAGCTCTGGTGCCACAATAAACTACAATTCCCAGGATTCCCTAGCACTGAGCCAGGGGCAGTAAAAGCGGTCTCCAACTGGATTATATCTGTAGTGTGATATCCGCCTTGAAATAGATAGATAGATAGATAGATAGATAGATAGATAGATAGACAGACAGTCAATAGCTAGATAGCCGCCATTAATCCTATTGTGGGAGAAAGGTGGAATATAAATCCTTGAAATAGATAGATAGATAGATAGATAGATAGATAGATAGATAGATAGATAGATAGATAGATAGATAGATAGAGATAGATACCTGCCTTGAATCCCATTGTGGTAGAAAGACAAAAATCTTTGAAATAGATGGATAGAGAGATAGATATGCCCCCTCCCTGCCTCCCTCTGGCCCCAAAGACCTTGGTGGGGCTTGCCTTACCCGACCCTCTTGGCCATCAGGGAATGGAGATACTTCCTCGCCGACAGCTGGCCCAGCACTTTCCGGTAGGCTTTATTAAAGATCCCATCCGCGTGCCTGGAGGGAGGGGAAGAAACACACAGAGATGAAGCCACGGGGATTGGGGCGGGGCAGGGTGGCCGGGCACGTCCTCCTTTCCCCGGACCCGTCCTCCATTTCCACTTTCTGCCCAGGCAGAATCCCAAAAGCTCCTCCAAAGCAGCTTGCATTGACATTGCTGCAAGTGTGTTTCCAGCTTTGCTTTGGTCACCTCCCTTTTGCTGAGGTGTCCTCCATTTCACACACACACACACCCGTCCTTGTCGTCCTTTGCGGTGAGGACATTTGGTCCCTCTGGGGACCTCAAACTGACAGTGACCGGGAAGAAGGAGGGGGAAACCAAAAGGAAGAAAGGGGAAGGGGATCGGCCTCAGTCAGTCTCACCGCTCGGGTTTCTCCCCCCCCCCCTTACACACACACACACCCCGAAGATCTGGCCTCGCCCCTCTTTCCAGCAATCCTCCCACCCGACCCCTAACTCTTTTTTCCAAAGGAGGCAGGAGCAGGAGCAGCAACGTGGCTCACTCCCAACCCTTTGAAGGCCGAGAGGGGGAGGTAAGGCGGATTTTGCCTCTGTTTGTCCCCACTACTAGTTGTAGGGCGGGGATGGGGAGCAGGTTTCCGAGAGGAGGGCTCCTTGGCGGGGAAGGTTCTTCCTTCCTCTCCTTCTCCCCATCTACCCCTCTTTCTCCTCCTTCTCCTCCTAAGGCAATGTGGCCAGAAGTGTCCTCTCGGCCAAGGAGGACCAGGCCCCGCAAAATCATCATCAACAAGATCATCATCATTAATTTATTTAGATCATCATTATCATCAAGATCATCATCAGCATCCATTTATTTAGATCATCAGCATCAGCATCAAGATCATCATCAGCATCAATTTATTTAGATCATCATCGATTTAGTTAGATCATCATTATCGTCCTCATCCATTTATTTAGATCCTGCCTTCCTCCCGGTCTAGGAACTCCAGACAAAGCGAAGGGAAAGACCCCCAATCCCGCCCCCTCCATCCTCCAGACCAAGGGAAGGGATCTTTCATTGCCGTGACCCGACTCTGCTGCTCCCCCGCCCGGCCCCATCCTTACCTCTTCTCCGGCGGGTAATACAAGGTGTAGACGTCGTCCAGCATGGAGGCCGGGTCGGCTATCCCGAGGGGCTCGCCGTCGAAGGCGTAGTCCGGCAAAGGGTTACCCTCCTCGTCGTAGACCTCATCTTCCAGCCTACTAGAGACGGAGGAAGGGAGGAAGGAGACGGGCGTCGCCTGGGGGGCTTGGGGATCGCAGGGGTGGGGCTTGGCAGCTGGGGAGGGGTGGGGTTGATCGTGGGTGGGGAGGGTCTTGGCAAGGCCCCATCCCCTTCTCCACCCCCTCTTGGTCCTCCACCCCTCACCCCACAGGTTTTACCCATCTGCCCCCTGGCCAACTGGATTCCTTCCAAGAGTAAAGCTAAACCCAGAGTCTGCCAAAGGTGAGCTGGGGGGAGTCACATACATACACACAAACACACAGGCTTTCCATCCATCTCCTCTTTTGTGGCTCCTATCCCCCACCGGCCTCCCTAGGGTTAGTGTCACCATGTGCGGGAATTCCCCCATTGACCTCTTCCCATCTCATAATAAATAAATAAATAAAATTTATTTGTATCCCGCCTCCTCTATCAAAGATCATCGAGGGCGGCTTACCTATTAAAACACCGTACAACCCCCCTTCCTCCGCTAAAACCGAATTAAACAATGAAATGTTAAAAGAATCGACAATGTTAAAAGAATCGACAATCCTATACCATACAGAATCCTTAGGAATATACTGTATACATATATGCGTGTGTGTGTGTGTATTACTAACGTGTAATCAGTCACTGAATGTCAGGGTAGTCGTTGCGACATAAAACAACTTGCAAAGTTTGAAAAGATGACAGTAGCACACGCGCGGGATAAATGTGTTTACTTGTACATAGTTTCATGGGGTTGACATGAAAATGTGGTGAATTGTGATGTTTTCAAAGGAATTCCACCACCACCCAAAAAAAAAACCCTGAAAAATTCTATTTTGAATTTGAAGTTTTCATTTAAAAAACAAACTCCTGGGGTCTCTCCTTTCTCCTCCCGCTGAGTCTCACCCCCCTTCACACTATCTCTTCATCATTTTCAAGAGCCCGTTTCTGCCAAAATGTAGGCGTTTGGGGAGCACAGGTTGTGTTTTGTGTCACAGATTGTAGTTTTGTTGTGACGTCTACTCTGGGGCCCAGGACAAAACCACAATGCCCAGTATTCCTCAGTAGCCTTGAGCCGTGGCAGTTAAAGCGACGTCAAACCGGATTATCCCTGCAGTGCGGATGAAAGACTGGGTGAATGGATGGCTCCTGTCAGGAGCTCCTCCGTCTCCCCGATGTAGGTCACTCTCTCTGTGTCTCTCCTGCAGCTATTTTCGGCGGTGGAGCTTCTGGCAGGAGCCATCAATAATAGATGCGCCTTGTCAAAGTCTTCCGCTGCTGCTAATTCAGGCGCTTGTAGGATGCCCAGGACTAGCCCCCCGCCCCCATCTCCCAGAGAAGAAGGAAGGCCTCTTCCACCCTCCACAAGAAAAGATTGCCATCCTAACCCACCCCCAAGGGCCCACCCAAGACTGGGGAAACAGACGTCCTCCTCCTTTTCTAGGATAAGCCCTCCATTTCCACCTTCTGCCCAGGAGGAATTCCAAAGTATCTTTCATTTGAAGCAGGGCTAAAAAGCATGGATTGATATATTATGCAGGGTGACCAGAATTGGTTTTCCCTCTCCAAGACATGCCCTCCAATTCCACTTTCTGCCCAGGAGGAATTCCAAAAAGTCCTCCATTTTGATCAGGACTAAGAAGCATGGATTTATATATTATGCAGGGTGACCAGAATTGGTCCTCGTTTTCCATTTCCACCTTCTGCCCAGGAGGAATTTCAAAGGTCCTCCACTTTTGAGCAAGGCAAAGAAGCATGAGTTATCTCCTTCTTTCTTTTCCTCTGGCATGTCCTCCATTTGGCGGGGCCTAGTCCTCCTTGGCGGGGAGGACACCTCTGGCCACCTTGCCTTAGGAGAAGGAGGATGAGAAGGAGAGGAAAACCGAGGGCGGGGTTTTCTCCAGGGCAGAAGCGGGTTCGTTTCAGGATAAGCCTACAGCATCCTCCTCTTTTCTATCATCTCCCAGGGGGGAGAGGGGGGGGCAAGGGGAAGCCTGTTTCTTGGCCAGGATTGGTGGAGGATTGCCAACCCCGCCCACCCACCCCATCTCCTCATTCGTCGGGTCTAGCATCCAACAAGGATCAGGTGCTTTCTTAGGTTGGTGAGTCCAAAGGTTGCATCCCCACTGAGGAAGTAACCCGGTTTGACACTACTTGAGCTGCCATGGCTCAGTGCTATATTCTGGGAATGGTCGTTTGTTGTGGCACCAGACCATTCCCAGAATATAGCATTGAGCCATGGCAGCCCAAGTGGTGTCAAACCGGATTATTTCCGCAGTGTAGATGCATGTTAAGATTCTTCCCAATTTGTCATTTGTCTCCTCCGAGGCAAAACAACACAAACTTGTCCTTCACAGCTCCCTCTCTTTCTCCTTCTTTAAAAGTCCTCTTCCTTACCATTCAGGATCATAGGGATTTGAGGGGGGGGGGATTTAAAGCATCAGCTCATTCATCTTTCAATAAAGGATCTGACGTGGGAAAGGATGAGCCTGTGACGTTGGAAAAGCTTCCAGACTCTGGCATCGAACCAAGTTCCCTTCTTTCCTGCCTAAAAGAAAGTAAAAGGCTGGCAGCCATCCTGAGTGGGTTCTCAAGTCTTTGGTTCTTCTGATGTTTTGGGCTTCGGTTCCCAGAATCCCTTGTCACAGCCGACTGGGGCTTCTGGGAGCAGAGGTTCAAAAAATATTTGGAGGAGCAAAGAGTCGGATCCACTGAGTCTCTTCTCTGTTTGTAATTTTATATTGTTTTATATGGTTTTCAGCTGATGTTTTATGGTACTATGTTTTTTTAGAATTGCTCTTGTAAGCCGCCTTGGGTCCCTTCGGGGAGAAAGGCGGGATAGAGATAAAATAGTCAATAAATAAAAATAAAAATAAAATCTCTGCTAGTGATTAAAAAAAGAAACAATAAGGTCTATTATAGGCCTAAACTGATAGTGATAAAAAAGGAAGCAATAGGTCTATTGTGCCTGCGAGCTTAAAAACTAGCACTGCAGTCCAGACCTAAGATTCAAAACAGACTGCTGAAATGATCCAGTCTGAGACCACTTTAACTGCCCTGGCTCAATGCTAGGGAACTCTGGGAACTGCGGTTTTATGAGACAATTAGCCTTCTTTGTGTCTGGTGCCACAAGAAACTGCAATTCCCAGGATCCCCTAGCACTGAGCCAGGGCAGTTAAAGCGGTGTCAAAGTGGATTATTTCTCCAGTGTGGTTTGGACCTCAGAAGTCCAACTGGAAGGCGTTTAGGTAAAAAGTCTAAAGACCCAGATCCCTTTCTCTTTCTCTCAGAGGAAGGAGTTCAAGAGGGATCCATATCCCTGAGAATGAAACTCCTACCAAACAAGCTTGACAGATCTCCTCCACAACCTGAAGACCAAAGCGAACAGTCCAGATCCACTAATCGAAGCCCAGAGTTTGGAGCTATCTAATAAGCCAAAATGGATTCAATCCGGATGATTTCGAGCTGGGCCACAATTAATTCCCATCCAGCCTCTTTAAGTGGAGGCTACGGGCGCCTTCTTCTTCCCAAGTATTCCTTGTTTGAAATTAAGAGGAGCCCCAGAGGAATGAAAGAATGAACTGGTCCTATTCTACTTACTGAATCTAGATCTGGATCGAATTAACTCTCTCTTTGTGGACATGATCGCCTGTATGTCATACCGACCCTTAGGCATTCAGAGTTAGCTGCAGTTTCCTACTTAAAACCCTAAAGGTACCAGATCCTGTCTCAGCGTGGAAGCTAAGCAGGGTGATCCCTGGCTGGTACTTGGGTGGGAGACCGAAATATAGCCTCCAGCACCAACGAACACCAAGTGCTGCAGGCTATATTTCAGGAACTAGCAAAAAACACTTCTGCTTATTCCTTGCCTAAAGAAACCTTATGCAATTCGCAGGAAGGGACAGGCAAAACCACCACCACCACCCCGCTCCGTCTCGTCTACACTGTAGATATAACGCAGTTTGACACCACTTTTAACTCCCATCCTACCCAACCCTGGGGCTTTGTAGTTTTGCGAGGAACCGGCCCCCTTTGCCAGAGAAGGCATGTAAAACTATAAATCCCAGGGTTTAAGGTGAAAGTGGTGTCAAACCGCATGATTTCCACAGTGTAGATGCACCCTAAGACAACCCAATGAAATTCATGGAGTCACCACAAATCTACAGACGACTTGAAGACGCACGCACACACACGCACACACACATAATTTCCTACCTGCGATGCACATTATTTGGGAATATAGTAGAAACCTTGACTTTTTTTTAGTTACAACTAACCATCTGCCTTTTAGCAGCGAGCCAACAGGTAACTTTACCTAAGTCCTAAGGCAACCCAATCCGAAATCGAAAATCAAGGGCTGTATACATGTATACCTATACCCTAAAAAGTACCTGTATACTTATAGCCTGCCCTAGAAAGTCTAAGTATAGATATCCTTTCGTTGTGAGCTTGAGGTCGCAATCCAGGGGACGCTTCACTGGAGGACATAGATAGGTGCCTACAAAGGGGTTTCCTTTGGAAAGTAGCTGGGACATCTAGTGCATCCCGAATCGCTTTGCATATATTAACCCCCCCTCCCTTGGCTCCGCCTACAAACAAGCCCCATGCATTACTTGGAGGAATTACCTCACACCTCAGCAACGCGTTACTCGGAAGTAACTCGAGGGCTGAAGATGCAAGCCCCGGGGAGGTCAACAACTGGGTGGACAATTCGGTTTAGGGTTTAGACAGATCTGAAGAAGACAAACCGAAGGGGGATCTCCAGAGCAGAATCACAGTATTGGAGAAAGTCAAGATGGCTAATGGTCGGATCCGCATTTGGAGAAATAATCCGGTTCGACACCGCTTTAAGTGCCATGGCGATGGAATTCTGGGAATGTTCATTTGTCACAACAGTCACAACAAACGACCATTCCCAGAATTCCATCACCTTGAGCCATGCCACTTAAAGCGGTATAAAACCTGATTAATTCACCAGTGCGGATCCAACCAAGGAAATCGTCGGAGAAGATTGTAAAGGGTATGGCGGCAAAGGGTATGGCGGCGATGAATAAAGTAACTGAGCTCCCTCTCATTCACTTTCACATCCACACATCCGCCTCATTCCTTTCCTTGGCTGCCCTTCCCATCGCGAGCCGAAGCAGCGAAGAAGCCCCCTCTTCTCCAGAGCCAAATAAACTAAGCGCTAATAGCAGAGGGAGACCTTACATCGCCCAAGGTGAAGGAAAGGGGACATGGATTGCCATCCCAAACACACACAGACACAGACACACACTTTTCTCCCCAGCCCCAGGCTGCTTGCTTCTCAAGGGAGGCAGGTCCCACAAACACACTGCAGAAACCTTCAAATCCCAATTACTCCAACAGACAAATTTAGTAGCCAGAATCCCGTTGGACCCGATACTCTATTAACTCCTGATGTCTCAGATTGTGTGAATGGACCAGGCGGGTTTCCACTGCGGAAACCTAGATGGGAGATAGAATGATAGCATCGTAGAGTTGGAAGAGACCCCAAGGGCCATCCAGTCCAACCCCATTCTGCCATGCAGAAACTCCCAATCAAAGCATCCCCATTGACAGATGGGTATCCATCAGGACATGTCAACAGCATCAGTTGACATGATGGTGTTTCCACCATCCTTCTGTTTGTGCATTTACCAGAGCTTGGAGACAATAGGCTTGGTGCACACAAATACGTTTAATGTGTGTAATATGGTAATGTTAAGAAGCAAAACAAATTGATTTGCTAATGTTAGAATTCTACATAAACTACTTTGGCATTTGAGGGTCTCCGCAGCTATGTAACTACAGTACCTTACTTATGTAGCTAAGGCTCAAGGCTAGGGGATCCTGGGGACTGTCGTTTGGGAAGTCATGAAGCCTTCTTTATCTCTGGGGCCACACTCTACTCCAATCCCCAGCATCCCCTAGCACTGAGCCGAGACAGTTCAAGGGGTCTCAGAGAGGATGGTTTCCAGCAGTGCGTTTTAGGACCCCGGTCTCCGCAGATCAGGATTAAAGCATTAGGAGGAGGGCCAAGATCTTTAAGGGCTGGGGAGGGATGGGCTCCGGGGGAAAGTGGGGTGGGGAAAGTCGAGGGTCTCCTTACCTGAGGGCTGGGAACTGAAGTCCGGCGGCCGGTGAGGAGTAGACGCTGCAGTGCATGAATATCCCATAAAGCAGGAGGGCTCGGAGCGCTTTCTTGCACATGGCCACTCTGTGGAGGGAGGCAATGAGAGAGGGGATCTCTCTCAGCTGGGCTTCTCTAGGTCTGCCCACTTAAGGAGGAGGAGGAGGAGGAAGGGGTGCCCCCCCTCTGCCACCGGCTTGGGCACCTTCCACCGCCTGCCACGATTTGCCTGCCCTCCGCAAAACAAGTACCAGGCTTCCTCCCCTTCCTTCCACCCTCCCCCCCCCTGCCTTCAACCCCTCCAGATGTGTCGGACCACAACCCTCCAGCTGGGGATGATGGGAGTTGTCGTCCGGCACAACAAAGCGACTCTCGGGTCTTCTTACCATTCAACTCTGAAGAGCCGGCACAAGAGTGGATTTATTTGGAAGGGAGGTGGGAAATGGATTAAAGAAGGATTCCCCTCTTCTGGATGGTTTGGTTTTCTTCCAGGAAGTTTGGATGCTGCTGAGAGTTAATCCTCCTGAAGCATCGCCTCTCTCTCTCTCTCTTTCTTTCTTTCTTTCTTTCTCTCTCTCTCTCTCTCTCTCCCCTGCTTTCTGTCTTTCCTTCCTTTGAAAGGGAAGCCGCAGAGAAGGAGGGGGCGTGGGACAGACAGAGGATCGACTGGTTAGTTGGCTATAAAGGGGAGAGGTTGGGGGCTGGAGAGGAGCAGATCAATGAAATATTTTTT
>NW_024802937.1:3161957-3213385 GCF_019175285.1 Sceloporus undulatus
GCAGCCCAAATCATTATGCAGAATTTATTATTGCAAAATCGCGTATTTATTATTTTCCTATTATTTGAAAGTGTTAGGAAGATATCCCCCTTCCCTTCCTCTCTCCACAATACCTTTTCCCCCTTTCTCCAGAATGTCTCTTTTTTCCCCTTCTTCTTTTCTTCTTCATTTGAGGAAAGGTATTATTCCAGGGGCTTCTCGTTCTCTTTCTACTTATGAAGGGAGAGCCATCCTTTCAAGCAAACGCCTCAAACGATAAATCACAAAATCACAAGGAGGAGAAAAAAATTATTTTGTTGTTGTTATTGTTGTTGGTTGGTTGGGTGCCTTCAAGTCGTTCCCGGCTTATGGTGGCCCCAAAGTGAATCTGTCTTGGGGTTTTCTTGGCCAGATTTGTTCAGAGGAGGTTTGCCATGGCCCTGAGGCTGAGAGAATGTGATTTGCCCAAAGTCACCCACTGGGTTTCTATGGCCGATCTGGGCATCAAACCCTGGTCTCCAGAGTCAGGGTCCAACACTCAAAACCACTACTTTATTTTTTATTTTTGATTATCTCCGAACAGCGTGGAGGGGGGTGGTTTAGGATTCTGGAAACCCGGGTTCGAATCCTTCCTCAGCTTTGGAAACTGTGACCTTGGGTAAGTCACACTCTCTCAGCCTCAGAAGAAGGCAAAGGCAAAGCTCCCCTGAACAAATCTTGCCAAGAAACCCCACGATAGATTCGCCTTTGGCTCGCCATAAATCAGAAACACAACAACAACAACTCTCAACAAAAACAGCTTGAAGAGCTGAGGACGCAGAGAGAAATACTCAGACTGGAAGGAAGGAAGGAGTTTTCCTTAAATTTCGTATGCAGGGGAATTCTCATGAAAATCTCTCTCTCCAGGAGACAACACAATCGATGGGCATTTATTTCCTCACGGAGTTAGCAGAGGAAGATTACTCTAACTGGGGGTCTCCTTCCAAGCCAATGTCCTAGTTCCTTCCTTCCCTCTCCAAGATAGAAATCCGGACCCATTGCAGAGAACTGTCTCGAGAAACGTAGCCTAGCTGAGCCACTCCTGCCTGGTTTCATTATTAAAACGATGAATAAAAAGAAGCAGAAGGAACCTGCTGTTAGGTCCTGGTGCAGTTATTTGTCTTTAAGGGGGGGGAAGCTCAGAGAAGAGCTCTGAAGAAGCCAAGGCGTATCTGCTGGCCACATTTTGTACAAATCTGGAATTGTTTACACAATTCTATGGAAATGAAAGGGAACTTTTTAAATCTCACTGCTTCCCCCACAGAGGGAAAGAGAACAATAATGGTTGTTTTACCTAGAGAAAATTCAGGTTGGGTCCAGATTTTTATTTTCAAATCATCATCATCATCATCATCATCATCATCATCATCATCATCTTATATCCTGCCTTTCTCCCAATATAGAGACTCAAGGCGGCATAACTTCCATTTATGTCAAAGAGCCTTTGCATATTTTATTCCTGAGCCTGTAGCCAGACCATTAAAATCTTCCCCCAACTTTGGCAGGAGGAGTCTTCCCTTTTTCTGATCCGAAACCAGAAATCCCTGGGTGGCCCCACTTCTCTTGGGCTTCCTTCGTTTTCCATTGCGTCACAATGAGGATTCGCAGGAACTCAGTCTCTCAGCCTCAAAAGTTTCCCTTTCTTCCCAAAGAGTGACAATATGTATGGCCTGACAGAATCGTTGAAAATGAAACCCTTCTGATAGGATCCACTATCGAAAAACCTGTTGCAAAGCAACGCCCGCCACCTTGTGGGGAGATTCAAACGTGCATGGCTTAATCTTGAAAACTAGCTTCATAGGATCCTATATAGAAATAATCCCTAAATAAACGTTTCACCTGGCTGCATTTTCCTTTACCTTTATGGCACCTGGAAGTCACTGCGGTATTCTTCTTCTCACTGGGGAATCATGTATTTTCCCCCTCCCTCATCCTAGATTATTGTTTTATCACTTGTTTTAGGAAGAAAAAACACTAGACTAAACTGATTTGACACTATCAAAGAATTCTGTGATCCCAACATCTTAATCCTTACACAAATGCATCAAAGTAATATGCCCAGTTTCCATTCAAACGTGCCTTGAGAGTCAAGGGGGTTAGCCTCTCATATATTGCAGAACTATTTCTCAGGGATTCTTCACATAGTATCCTCTTGTGTTCTCAAGGAGCACCACTCAAGTCAGAAAAAGCAAAGCCTCTTTTGAGAAAAGGTAAGACATTTTCTCTTAAATCTTTCTTTTTCAGTCCAGCAGTGCCAGCTGCACAGTTTTCCAGTCAAAGAATATTTAAACTGCACGACTGTGAATTTCTGACAGATATATACAGAAGCAGTGGGGTTTAAAATTCCCCTTCTCCTGCTACCTGCACATTTTTTTAAATCCCAGATATGTTGAATCTAAATGTAGTAGCTCAATGGAGCTGGTTTTCGTAGCATCTTTCTAATCTCTCTGTGATGCAACACTCACACGCTACCTTTAAAAAAGACCACATATTTGCATAGGAAATAGTACAAAAATAAATCCAAAAGTTTATAGCCTGTATTAATTTGTCACTGCAAAACCAGGAAATAATCTTGTGGCACCTTAAAGCTGGGCTGCACAACATTTTCAGACTCAAAGGGTATTGTGGATAAAGGGAGAGAGGGGACTTCACCCAATGCACAAAATGTTATCCCCATTTGGCAGACACACACATAGAGAAAGAGAAGGGCCACGGGAGGTGGCAGGATCTCTCAGTGGCCTATGAAATGCAAAAAGTGCAACCAATGACAACCAATTATGTGTCAAACTTCAGCAAAGTGATTGTTCAGAATAGTAGCAGAAAGAGTGATAGCAAAATCATCCTATATTATTAGGCCAATTATGAAAGCAATAGCGAAACCTCTGGGTCCAAGGGTTGTTCTGGTTTCTGGAAGCACCTGAGCCTACAAATCAGCTGTAGGAGGGACCTCCAGAGGCTAAAGATTGTGGGGTGGAATTGAGGACAGAGCTCACTCTTCATCTCTCACATGCAGGTATGTCTTATGCCATTCACACATATCATTCACATACATATAACACCAGTGCAGCTTCTTCTTCACCACTGCTGCAAAGCTACTTCAGGTCCTTCAGGATTCTTGTGATCATACACATCCATCATCACCTATCACTGTTCACCTTTCCTGATAGGGAAGCCATCACTTCATGTGCCTTGAAGAGATGGTTCCCAACTGAGCTTCCCTCCTGCAACCTTCTCTGAGAGGCAGGGGCTTGAGGAAGGACATGACTCCCAAAGAGGGTCTCAGCTGGAAATATTTCCTCTTTTGGACAAGAATTATGAACAAGGCCACTCAGCCAGATGGTTGCTAGTCACTCTCGTCTCAACAGGTCAGAGTGGAAGTGACCTGGAGGAAGAAAAGTGGCCTTCAAACTGGAGATTTCTCATTGCTGAAATATGGGAACAGAAAGCTATTGTCTGGGTCACCAGAGAATCAGTAGATCCCCTATATGGTTTTCTGTGTGGCTTCCCAGTGCCCAGGCACTCCATTTACATTTAACACAACAATTACAAAAGCCATCATTATAAGAAGGAGAGTCCAAATCATACAATAAAAATAGTTCTACATTCATTTTGCATGTAAGAAAGATTTGAAACTGCCACTTGCCACATGGTTTTACTGACAAAAGCATGCACTAGGCATTTCAAAAGGTAAAACTGGAACATAAATATTCCTAAACATGGGAGATGCCATCCTCCCCCATGCCAGAGTTCCTGGCTTTGCTTACATATGTGGCAGCTGGACTTATTTCTCATCTGCATTATGAATCATGAGTTTTATCCCCTTTGCTATTCTACATCCAGAATAAAAATGATGTAACAATGTCATCATGCAGATGCACTTATATATTTCCTGTCATGGCTATCCACATCCATCTCTACTCCCTTGATGGCTTTCATTGCTTTGCTAAAACTTTTTTTGTTTAAACACGACTTTGTTCTGTACTAAGTTCTCATTACTGCTTTATTCTTCCTATTTATCTGTCCTTCTATCATGTTTTAACCCCAATTGCTCATAGGGTTTTGCTTTTTAATTTGATATTTTGCTATTTTTAATCGTTCTGTTCTTATAGCTCTTCTTGTTCTTAGCCAACTAACACGAAACATGGAAAGTGAGATGGACAGTGAGGTGGTGACAGCAATACAAAAATATAAATAAATAAAAATAATAAAAATAAAAACAAAATATCCATCAAGGTAATGTTAAGATTGGCATGAGATACAGAAAACAATCCAGTTGAAGATAGCAGTGAGGGGCATGATATGATTGATGCTGGAAGCTTAAATGAATTTAATGGTTTGAGCATTAGACTAGGACACTGGGAGACCAAGGTTCAAATCCCATCTTGGCCATAGAAACCCTCTGGGTGACCTTTGGCAAATTACACTCACTCAAGCTTAGAGGATGGCAATGGTTGTCATCAGTTGGAAACACTTGAAGGCACAAAAGGATAAACAACAAGACTGACTCAATTCAGTGGGATTAACTACTAAGTAGACAGACACAGCATGACACTTTTAAAATGCTACTCAGGCATTTTTAGAAACTTTTTTTACTCCTTAAAAAGCAGAAATACCTATATCTGTTGGTTGTTTTAACCTTTAAAGCCTTAAACAGCTTGGGAGCAGGCTACCTGAAGGAGTATCTCCTCCTTTACCTACCTACTCGAATCCTAAGGCTTCCATCTGAGGCCCCCTCTTCAATGTCCATGGCAAGTGGGGAGAGGCAGGTGGCTACAAGAGAGAAGGTCTTTGCAGTCTTGAGATTCCCTTTGTAGAAAGCACCTCCAAAGAGAGAATGACCTGGTGCTTTCATAATAGTCTTTTTGGTACTAAGTAAATCCCCCTTTATTTTTCTAGGCATTTCAAGAATCATTCTAGCATCATCCCTTGCTGCTGGTTTTATATTCTGCTTCCTCTAGTTATTGTTCTACTCTTGTATTTTATATGTACATGCCCAGAGATCTCTGCTTATTGGGCAGCTTAATTCTGCATTAAATAAAGAAATAAACAAATACATCAGCTTCCAAGTATTTGGTCAAGGAGACTGGAGGGCTGTTTTTGAAGAATCACATATCCAAAGGTGCTCCAGGCACATTGTTGTTCAAACTCTAGCCAAGTACTCCAGCCTATTCTCACAATGAATATGCATTTCTTGATATAAGTTGTGCCAGTTCAAGCAACATCTAGGTGAAAATGCCACACATAATACAAAATATTTGATTTCTTCCATGTAAATGCCTTTTAAGGAGTGAATGACTCAGGCAAACACAAAGCATGAACAGGCGCAGAGTCATTTCTTGGGCACTTTATTACTACTATCCCTCTCCATGCACACAAAGAAGGAAGACTAAGCAAGCCTGAGAGACTGGGGCTGCTCTTGATTTCTATTTCGTATTTATGTATCTACTGACTAATATGACAGTATGAAAGTATGATCTGCCCTTCAGAAATGAAAGGTCACATGTTGACAGATACAGAAAAACATACAGAATGGTGATTTTTATGACAAGAAAAACATTAAGACAGTCACACATTAGGTTGGATGTAGACTTAGTCATACACAGAAATCAATAGTGCTTGCATTAATCATGATTAATTTAACTCCAGTTTAAATCCAATTGTTAGTCTACTAGAGTAGACCTAGTGAATCAATGAAATTTATGTATGTCTTGATTTAGGAAGTCCTGTTCTTTCAGTCGGTCAGTTCCAGTTGGAACTAACATCTAGATTTAGCTGCAAGTATCATCTTAACCAGTAGTAGGAAATGCAGCAATAACAAAATTTTTGGTTGCTATTCCCCCCACACACTGACATTCAGTTTATTAAATGTGAGACAGTGCTAAGGAGCCAACAAATTTTTGCAGTTTTTTATGCAAAGCCTAGTTGTCTTAGATTTTTTGCAGAACGTTGTTGTTGTTGTTGTTGTTAATTGCTCTCAAGTCAACCCCAACTAATGGTGACTCTGTGGATGAGATATCTCCAAGCCCCCCCCCCCCCCGGTCCTTGACTGCTTTGTTCAGGTCCTGCAAATTCAGTCCCATGACCTTTCTAATTGAGTCTATGTATCTGACATGTAGTCTTCTTCTCCTTCTGCTGCCTTCTACTTCTACTAGTGTGTTACGCCTTCACATGGTGTGGCCAAAGTATGACAGTCTTAGTTTAATCATCTTGGCTTCCAGGGAGATTTCTGGTTTGATTTGTTCTAGGATCATTTGTTTGTGTTTTGGGACATCCATGGTATTTTCAGTAATCTTCTCCAACACCACATCTCAAATGAATTGATTTTCTTCCTATCTTCTTTCTTAACTGTCCAACTCTCATATCCATACATGGTAATGGGGGATACAATGGCTTGGATGATTCTAACTTTAGTTTTCAGTTGTATATCTTTACTCTTTAAGATCTTGTCTAGTTTTTTTTTAATCGCTTCCCTTTTCATTCCTAGTCTTCTTCTTATTGTCTGACTGCAATTACCATTCTTGTCAGTGTCTAATTCAAGGTATGGGAACTCTTTCACTGTTTCGATTTCCTTGTTGTCTAGGTTGAATTTATGCAGATCCTCTGTGTTCGTTTTTGTTTTCTTTATGTTCAGTCTGCCTTCCTACTTTCTCCTTGGTAATTCTTCCATGTCTGTGATTTTTTTCCACTAACAGTATGGTGATATCCACATATCTTAGATCATAGATGTTCCTTCTTCCTATTTTCACTCCTCCTTCTTCTGAGTCTAGACCTGCTCTTCATATGATATTTTCTGCACACAATTTGAAGAAGTAAAGTGATAGAATGTAGCCTTGGCCAACCCTTTGCCAAATGAGAACCATTCTGTTTCTCCATATTCTTCTAAGAGTAGCCTCTTGTCCTAAATATAGCTTTCTCACTAGGACTATCAAATGTAGTGGCATTTCCATGTCTTTAGGAGTGTTCTATAATTTTAATGATCTATGCAGTCAAAGGCTTTGCTATAGTCTATAAAGCACATGCTGATCTTCTTCTGGAATTTTTCATTGTGATGCATTAGCCATCTTATGCCTGCAATGTAGTCCCTAGTGCCTCTTCCTATCCTAAATCCTACTTGCACCTCTGGGATTGCTCTCTCCATATATGATTGGAAGTCTGTACTGCAGAATTTTTACATGATTTTATTTGCATGGAATATTAATGCTATAGGCCTACAGTGGCTGCAATCTTTTTGTCTCCTGTTTGGATTGGCATATATATGTATTGTTTCCAGTCTACTGGCCACCATTTTGTTTTCCATATTTGTTGGCATATTTTGGTTAACACTAAAGTTGGTTCTGTCTATGTGGATTATAGCAATGCAATTACAATATCATCCATTCCTGGTGCAGTTTTCTTTCCTATTTCTCTTAGTGCAGCTTCCACCTCACTTTCTAGAATGTGGGTTTCATCTTCATATTTTTTTATTCCATGTGTCATTCATCTTTTCATCTCTTTTATATAGATCTTGTGTATATTGCAACCAACCTCTTTTTATTTCTTCTTGATCTTGTAGTATGTTCCTCTTCTTATCATAGAGCATCCTATTCATTGGTTTGAACTTTCCTTTGAATTCCAGGATCTTGGGAAAGAGGTCTCTTGTTCTTCCTTTTTTGTTGTAGTCTTCTATTTCTCAGCATTGATGCTTGTGCACTAATCATTGGACCATGGCATTCATGATTTTGGTTTTGTTTCTATGTTCCTTTTCTTTTGCTTCACTTTTTGCTTTTATGGCTTGAAACATTTCTTCTGTTATCCATTGTTTCTTTTTAATTTGGCCACTTTTAGTGTCTTTTTGCATTCTTCCTTGAGCATGTCCTTGGCTTCTGATCATAGTTCATCTGGGTCCTGGTTGGTTATGCTTAATAGCGCAAATCTATTTCTTACGTTATTTGCAAATTATTTTCAGATATTGTTCAGATCATATTTTGGTATGTTTTTGTTTTCTTCCTCAGTTTCACTCTAATTTTTGATTCTGCAGAAATGCTTCTTTGTTTTTCTTCATCCCCAGCATTGAGAATTACAATGTTTGGGCCACAAGATTCAAGCCATTTACTTGAGAATAGTAAATTGTGGTGAATTGTGTTAGCAGTTTTGATATTAGTAGTCTAACCTTAAGCCAGTGAGGTTATTTGATTGTCCTCTACTCCAATCCTATTTCTAAAAATAATAGCTCTGCATTACTGAATTACATAAACTCTGGAAGAAACATTTAAAATCCCTGTGAAATAAAACACTCCCCCCCACACACACACACGCATTAACATAATTTAAGACAACTTTTTTCTCTACAAAAGACTTTTTGGTCTAAATCCAATTGCTAGAGTAGAGCCACTGATTGATTGCCAAATGGCAAACCCGCATCTATGTTAAGTTCAGTTAATTCAATTATCTACTTTCGCTGGGTTAATAATTAGATTTTGGTCATAGTTTCAAAGACACATCTACATTCTGACTCACTAAAATTCAACACCACCACCCACCAAAAACATTTTACGTTTTACAGAAGTGGAAATAAATATTCACATATATGTTGTCTGATCCTATTAAAGTCTGTTCAGTTTTAGTAACCCTGCAAAATTGCAGCGAAAATGGAGGAATTGCTACAAACTGATTTATTAAACTATAAAACCTATGGTTATGAATCTGATTTTGCAAGGTGTTTATTTGATGTAAAATTTTAAAAAAGTGTAATAAGTGTTGGACTGGGACTTGGGAGGTCCAGCTTCAAGTCTCCATAAAACCATGAAATTTTCAGGGTGACAAGTGGCCATTTGCTATCAGCTCACAATGGGTTTAGCCATTCATGCCACATTTGATTCACAGGAGGAAAGGTGGGGTAAAAATGTAAATAATAAATAAGTATTTTTCTTGAAATATTTTTCTCCCATCAAGTAATTTAAGAAGGGGTTTCATCACAGCAGTGCAGCCCTCTTTGTCTGAATACAGTATTTAAGAAATCATACACACATATGCACTTAATTATTAATTTTACACTCAGGTTGTTTAATAAATGCAAATGGCTAAAAGAGACTTTGTTTTTGTTCATAATTAGAGTATGACAGTTTCGTTGATTCCAAGGTTAAAAGATTTCAAGCCAAGAAGTAGCAATGGCTCTTGGCAGACAACTGGTCTTCTCTGCTTCCAAGTGCTCCTCTTGTATTCTATCCTGTATTCTGCATAAAGGCTCCTATTCTGTCCCAGGAAACTGAATCTACAGCGCTAAATAAATAAATAAATAATATTGAAGCACTGGAATCTTTATTGGGATCCATGTCAGAATCAGTAAGAGAAAGAAAAAGAAGGGAGGAAATAATAAGGAAAGAAGAAGTGGGACGCAAGAGACATGTATATGGAAGTCAAATCACAGGTGGCATTTTCTAGCTTCATTTTGGTAAGGTATTTAACAAACTTAAATTGCAATTTAATGTGAATTTAATAGTTAAATGTTTCCCTTCCAACATAAATACAAATTGAATTAGATTTTTTTTAGTTTATTACCAATTAACTAAATGCATTAGCCTCTTTCTACTAACTTTCCTATCTCTGCAAACAACTTAGGTCTCATTGATTACAATAAACCTACTCCATATAGTACCAATATTGAATTTATCTCATTGTCTAGAGTTATGTCTATGTAAACATATGCAGGGACCCTTCTCCATGAGAAAACAGATCTAAGGAGATGTGTTCAATATAGCATTTTTATATTACCTGTTACTGGCCTGTTATTTTAGGCTGAGCAGGCAGAAAGACAGGAAGGAGGTACAGAGATCATTAAGTCTCCTTCCAAAAGCAAAACAAGAATGTTTATCTCAGAAGATCAAGGTGGAACCATTTTTTATAAAAAGAGCTCCTGTTTAAAATAAAGTGGGTATAAACACAACACCAACATGATGATCTGATGTAAGATTGTAATTTTCCATGATGTAAATAAATCATAGAATCTTATTTGCCACACAGCTGTGCCAACTGACCATTGGATTTATAATTAAATGACACTTTATGGCATTATGGGATTTCTGATGCACCTCTTTAAAAGGTATGTGTATTTCTGAGGTATAACCTAATGGGATGCTGAACATTTATTTCTTGTCAAGCAAATCAGGCAAACGAATGGGCCAAATTCTTAATAATTAATCAAAAGAGCATTTCATCTCACCAGAGGAGAAAAGATAAGTGAATAAAAGGCAGCCCTGGTTTCTTGCTCTACAATGCATAATGTATCATTAGTAAGATAACCATTTTTCTTGTGGTATAACTTTTAAAGGCGTTCAGGGGTCAATGTCTCCTTATTTAAAATGTAAATACTTTGCAATTCTGCATTTGTTTCAGGTGGGATTGATAAAATCCCAGCAATAATAAACCTTTGCTTTTGCTAAGGATTAGACTTGTTTTTTCAAATGAGTGGAGTACAATGCTAGAATGATTCTGTTCAGATTAAGTTAGGGAAGAACTAGACTCAGTTTTGCACAATCCAACAATATGCTGTAAAAAGGATGTATCACTTTACATGTAACAATAGTATCTGTAATATCTTACTGAAGGGCAATCACATTGTGGTTTTTTGCAAAATAACATACAGGGCCCATGGCATCAGCAGGCTAGTGATCTATGGATTCAACCATGCCCCACATTATTCGGTGGTGATACTTGAACACACCTAAGCTGAGCTGAGCTATGTGATACAGCGCTTCATCTACTTCATGAGAGGAAGGCAACATTTTATGTTTGGATATGTAATAAAATGTACATAATACATTTTATGTAATAAAATAAATATGCCAGAGAAATCTTATAGGCTTTGAATTCATAATTGAATTTACAATATTTATCATCCAGTAAATCAACCATGGATCACCAAGCCAGCTCTAAAACAGGTTATTCTGAAGAATTCCTAACAGATACCAGACAGAATATTAGCAAAAACCTGGAAGTACAAAAGATTTCATAGCCTCTCTAGACAATTTAGGCAAGGCTATTCATAGCAGAACAAGGTTTCTAACTATAAAACAGCTGCTGCCTAGGGAGCTTGTAGAATCTCAATTCTTCTTGGTGTTCACTAAAAATATAGACCGCAATTTGTTAAACTAGCTTTGAGTGAGTTCTCAAGTGCTGTTGTTGAATGCCAGGTCAGCGAATGTAAAAACAAGTGCCATTCAGGATTTGATTATAGATGAGCGTATTAACATGGCCTATATTACAGAGTCCTGGCTGGAAGAAGGCAGGGGTGGGGTTTAATATTTCTCAGCTCTGTCCACCAGGTTTTTCTGTGCAGTAGCAAATGAGGCCTGGGGATGAAAAGGTAGAGTTGTAGTTGTCTGTCATAGTTCTATCTCCCTGACCAGATGCCTTTCCTCACAGTCCACAGTTTTTGAGTGGGTGTAAAGGTGGGTAGCCAGGACAGAATAGGGATTTAATAATTATAATAATAATTAATTTATTTATAGCCCACTTTTCCAGGGTAGATCAAAGCGGGATTTGTTGTACTGTCCATCCTGCTGCTCAAGTCTCCCTTCCTCAGCTAAGTAGAGTGATCTTGAAGTTGGAGCTGGAATCCCCCAAAGCTAGTAGTGCTCCATGCTGACACTGCCCTATTGGGAGTGGCTGAGGACTTCATGGTCTCTGTGACAGCCACAGGTGTATCTCAAGTGGTATTTGGCCATACCCATGCTGCTGGGCACACTCTGAACCTTGTTTTCATTGCTGATGGTGATGGTGGTTTTGGTGGGGAGGGACGTTCTTCAGTTCTGTTGAGATGGACAGATAATTATCTGGTCATGTTTAGACTGGGACTCCAAATGAAGGACTGATTAGGTTGGTCTGCCCCCAGGAGAGGGATGGATCCAGATAGATTCCTAGTGAGTCTTGGAGATTTTCCTGTCACCTTGGCAAATGATTCTGTGGAAGCCCTTGATGACCTCTGGAATGGAGAAATGGCCAGGGTAGAAGACACAATTGGTCCTGAGTGTCCCCTCTTATGAAGTGGAACTTAGCCTGCCCCCTGGTTTTCCAGGGAGTTGGCGGTGATGACGCAAGTGAGACAGAGGCTAGAGTGACTTTGGTGGAAGACTCAAAACAAATTGGACCTAATACAGGCTACAACCTATTTGAAGGACTATTTGTGGCAGGGAGGGTAATAAAGAAAATACTTTTTGCTACCAGCATTGCATCTATAGGGACCTGGCCAGCAGAGCTGTTCTGAGTGCTCAGAAATCTATCACACATTGGTCCTCAAGTAGAAAATGCAGACTACTCAATAGCCCACTGCAAAGAAGTTGCACAACACTTTGCAGATAAAATTGCTCAGATCCTCATTGACATGGATGCTGTGGTTGATATAGTTCCTGCACATGTAACCTTGGCTCCTGCTTGTCCAGTGTCATTGGATACTTTTCAATTTATGCAGCCTGAGGATGTGGACTGGTGTCATGCCCTGCTTCCAGAACATGGACATGAACTCTGACTCATGTACTGAAGCAATGGACCTGCTGGGACCTGCTGCTGCAACAGAGCAGAAGGAGGTTCCAGTGCCCCATGTCTCAGAGAAAAACCAGAGTGCAGTACCAGCTCTAGCAGTAAGTCCTGCCTATTCAGACACAGAAGACCACTTACCCCTACCTACCTTTGCTGAGCAGAGACAACAAAGAGAAGGCTTGAGAAGGTCTCTGAAGATTTATAGGACTCTGGATGTCATTGACCTAACCTGGAAAATGCTGAACTCTGTTTGGGTATTCAAGTTTGTATTTATGAGCTGTTTGATAGTGGAACATGCTCCCTCAAAGTGTGGTGGAGTCTCTTTCTTTGGAAGTTTTTAAACAGAGGTTGGGCAGCCATCTGTTATGTGTGCTTTGATTGTGTATTCTTAAATGGCAGGGGGTTGGACTGAGTAGCCCTTGTGGTCTCTTCCAACTCTCTGATTCTACTAAAGTAAAGTAATTAGTGAATTGTAAGCTACTCTGTGACTATGAACTTTATTGCACAGGCCCTGGAATGGGCCTGTCGCATTCTAAAAGGGAACGTTATGGGGACAGGAGGTGGCAAAGAACACTGTTTACTGCACAGCAAAAATGCTGCCACTGCCACCGATCATTCCCATTGTGTTCCGGATGTGTTCCCCAAGGAGCGATTTTCAGGAACACTTGAGAAGCGTTCTTGAAAATCACTCCCTCTGGGATGCATCCGGAACATGATGGGAATGCTTAGCGGCAGCAGCAACATTCTTGCTGTGTGGTAAACAGTGTTCTTTGCCGCCTCCTGTCCCCATAATGTTCCCTTTTAGAACATGACAGGCCTGTTCCAGGGCCTGTGCGATAAAGTTCTATGTTTGCTCATTAGCTGCTGGCTACCAGCTGTGTAGCAATCAGCCTTAGGCTGGTTGCCCAGCTGCATTCAGGACAACAGGATCCTTGGATATAGGAGAGCCAGTACATGTGTGCTAGACCCTTGCCCTTCATGGTCTATCCAACAGGCCAGAGGAGGACTAGCTGAGTGGGTGAAGGGAATAGTCCTAAAGGAGGCAGTTGTGTGGCCTCTGTTGAAAAAGCCAACCCTGAATCCCTCTATAATAGATAATTATCAGCCAGTGTCCAACCTACCATATTTGGGCAAGGTATTAGAGCCTGTGTTGGCCTCTCAAGTCTAGGGTTTTCTGGATTAAATATATTATCTAGATCAGTGGTTCCCAACCTGTGCTCCGAAGAGCCCTTAGGGCTCCGCATTCACTTCCCAGGTGTTCTGCAGCTGCTGAAGGAAAATGAAAGAAATAAAAATGGAATGGACTTAAAGAATAAGAATATATACTTATATATACTCCTAAACACCATGAACCTGTAAGACATAGGGTAGGTCTCTTAGTCATAGGAATAAGCCTTCCATGAGTTAAAAAGGTTGGGAACCCCTAATCTAGATTCATTTCTATCTGGTTTCAGGCCTGATCTATGCAGGTAAATGAACATAAGGAGTGTGTCCCTGTTGGCTCTCTGGACCTCTTAGCTGGTTTCTATACTTGTCCACAAGAATTAAGAGCTAGAGAGAGGAATCTGAATTTGCTGATAACCCCCTAGTTTAAAGCTGCTTGCCTTTTTCAATAAACAGTACATGTGAGTGTTAAAATAACACCTCCTATCTTCTCAGCATAATCCTGTGCTTTAGAATAATCAAATCATTTAAACAAAACTCATCCCTTGTCCCATACTTTGCCATCAAGAATACTTTGGCATGCTTTCATTTAAACTGAAAGGTGGGTCACATTTATTATTCAGTTTGCATATACCACTCCCCAGAAGTATATAGTTCAGAAGCAAGACAGGCATCATCCTCATTCTGAAGAGGGGAGCAAGGAGAATTAGCACATGAATATTTGCTTCCTGAAGGTTAAAGACTATCTCAATGGGGGCAAAAGGGGTTTCAAATCATAATTTTTTTACTTTTATATTTCTAGGATGGTGTTTCTTAGGCAATGCTTCGTGTATTCAAACAAGTCACAAACAATCATTTTGCAGAAGTTTGTAATAATTTATTTAACCAGTGCTGGAAAAAGTAAGCAAGATTCTGTTGTATTTTCCAGAATTAAACCTTTTCCAAACCTTTTCTTTGTACATCAAGCATTCTATAATGCCTAAATGTGAAGAACGGAGGGCTACTATTTTTGGTAGCAATTATATAATTCTTTTAATAAATCTTTCTACTGAAAATTAATGAAACTACTGAAAATGACACACTACTAAGCGTTAAATTCTATTGTTGGTTCTGACAAGAGTAGAGCCACTGAATCAGTTGGATTTACCTATGTGTTGACTCACTATTCAACAATTCGGTTGAATGGGTCTACTCTTGTTGGGACCAACCAACAGGATTCCAACCTAAAATAGTTTAATAATTAAAAACCCTGCTCCCATATCCTAATCATTCATGTTCTGTTATTTCTCAACAATTTCCTAAAACAGCGGTAGCTGAAGAATATTTTGGTCAGATATTCAATTTAATGGCAACCTTCAAGACTGCAAATTTCTGGTTGTTGGAGTTTCAGAAAGGTCTGCTACTAAACAGCTCTAAACTATTATGCTGTCTTAGAAACCTATGTGTAGCATTGTATCTGGATCCTTTATTATGAAATGTGGTTAAAGAAGAACCTGCAGCCAGCCACCATGGCCATCAGTGGATGATGCTTATCCAATACCCAATCACAGTAATTTCTGACTCTTAAGAATTGGAAAGAAAAAACATAAATATGGACAAATGAAATTCCATATAAAAGTTTACAGCCATCAATACCTTTCTGAAAGATGATGAATCCCATAGGAATGAACTCAATGAAATATTACTCAAACCACATTAGTCATCCATAGAAGATGAGTTCTGAGCAGCCTATGAAGATGTCCTTCACCAGAATGCTCTTTCCTTCTCTTCTTCATTGTTGATTCATTGAGTGGGTTTGTCATTTCACTTAGCTCTGGTGTCCCTGTCCTGTTAGTTTATGGAGTCGGGGAAGATTTGAATCACTAAATCCTGTAAATAAATTAATTTTTGTATTAAACAAAGGCATTCAATTCCATTCAAGGTTTAAACAGTTGACATCTGCAGAAGTCATCTTTTTGCCTCACTACAATGTTCTTCTGATACCAACGTCATAAGACAACATTTTCTGGGCTAACAAAGACTTACAGAGAAGGCTAAATATCTTACAAAACTGGAGAGTCAAAAATGGTACCTTGTAAGGGTAAGGAAAAGAAAGAAGAACAAGATTGCTGAAGGAGAAAATGTGTTTGGAGTCTGCCACATCTTTGCTTCTTTCAATAACACTTTTACCCATAACTGGCCTGTCTGGCAAAGAAATTATCTGTTGGCTAACTGGTGGCATGAAAGTGAAAGCCAAAAGAGATGAGTCTTCTCCTCATGCCACTATGTTGGCAGCCCACTATGTAGCCCAAAGGTGCAAGGAGCTGGGAATCACTGCCCTTCACATCAAGCTGAGAGCTACAGGAGGAAACAGGATAAAGACTCCTGGAACTGGAGGCCAGTCAGCCTTGAGAGCTCTGGCTCGATCTGGCATGAAGATTGGGCATATTGAGGATGTCACCTCCATTCCTTCAGACAGCACCTGTAGAAAGGACAGTCGCCATGGTTGTCATCTGTAAACAGAGGCTGTTGATTTTCATCATTTAAGATTTTCAATAAATTTTCTGTTCTCATTTGTTCTCCTAAAAAATACCTTATGAAACTAACACTGAACCATGGCAGTTTAAGTCATGTTAACCTGGATTATTTCTGCAGTGTGGATGCAGAAGTCAAAAGGCACTTCTTCCAAGCCCTGAAGTCTCTCCTGGTCTGCCAGGTGGAGTGAAGTGGACTGGAAGCACATATGACAAAGGGAGGGTCAATACTGAAAAGTCTAGAAGCTGCATTACCTCCCTCTTAATTGCAGTGGGCTACACCCCCAACCCGTGTTCATCTCCTTATATACCCATGCTTCCAATATCACTCAAATTGCTTTTAAATGAAAAAGACCACACAGAGTCTTTGAGGCAGTTTTAACATGGCTTTGCCTCCCCATGCCTATTTTAGATTAGAGGGTTTCAGAACTGGAAGTGATCATATGTAACCTAAAATAGGTCTGGGGGGCAAACATGTGATAAAATTGCCCCCACATGCTTTAGAGCAGATGTCTCAAGAAGGGTTGTCTAGAACCTCTATGAGAGGTCACTAGGGGTTCCCCAAAAGATTTTTAAAAAATAAAATAAAATAAAATGAGCTGTAGATATAGTAAGTTTTATGTAGTGGTTCCCTGAGAATTACAAATTATTTCAACAGTTCATTCAGTCTATGAGAAAGGCTGCTCTAAAGAGTGTGAACAGTCTTTTAAAGTTAATAAAAGTGTGTGTGTGTTGAAAGTGCAGACCCCTGGGACTGCGCTGGGATTTGGATGCTCACTTTGCATATCCCTGAAATACGAAACACTGTTTTTCCTCAGTGTGGTGCTGACATCCATTTTCAGCCTGATTGCTGTAGGCCAAAAGCAGTTCAACGGCTGGTGGAGACAGAGAAAATGCTTCCTGTTTATCTGTATAATTGCTGCCTGAAAGCCACTAAAAGGATTGTTTCACACCACAATGTCTTTTCAAAGAAACTTGTCATCAGGGAGAGAGATATTTGACAGGAAATGTTTTCAAAGGAAGACAGTATTTTCAAACTCAAAAAACATTTCCTTGAATTTTTATTTCTCACTTTAGCCATTCATTCTGTTTTATAATCAGTGCAAAGGGAAAACCAAACAGTCACAGCTCCATGTTAACAAGGAAGTACTTTCTGGAAAATAAATTGATCACATTTCCCAAAATCATACTCAGCCTTGTAATCTTGAAAGCTAACCCTTAGTAGGGCTTCTAATCATGAGGAATCCATGTTCACTGTAGAAAATCAAGCCACAAAATAGTAAAGAAATCTCTCTCTCTCTCTCTCTCTCTCTCTCTCTCTCTGTGTGTGTGTGTGTGTGTGTGTGTGCAAATAATAATAATAACAATTTGTATCTCGCTTTTTCACAAGGGAATCAAAGTGGATTCCAACAGTATAAATAAAACATCAAACAATTAAAAATTACAATTTAAACACCCCCAAACCCAAGCCCTCCCCATCATAAAAACAGTGATAAACCTCTAAAAAAAGATTAAACATAAAAAAATTTAAATGTCCAATATGAATGTGTGTGTGTGTGTATATATATATATATATATATCATTATAGTTAATGATATTTTATCTTATATACAGTGGATTAGATCAAGAATCAGATCTAGAACAGAGCTATTGAAATCATGATTACATTAAATCCCATTGATTTCAGTGGGCCTGCTCCTAGTATAATTGAATCTGGATTGAATTTACAAAAACAAATGCAACTCTTAATCAGTGTAAAATATATTTTTGCATGTTTATTTAATTGGCAATAATCTCTCTTTTAAATTGCAGGTAATTTTTATATTGTGTAATGAGACTAAATTTAAACATTGTGGGAACAATCCTAGTGACAGAGCCAAACAAACAGGCAGCTGATGTTGACCAGGAGCCAAAAACATGCTATCAAGCCAATGGCCAGCACTATACATCCAAACCACAGAACAAATTTACAGCGCTTTATAAATAAAGGTTAATAATAATAATAACAAGTCAGAGCAAGTATAGATTATCTTTGCCAATGTGAATAAGAATTTAAACCTTTCCAGTTAGGAGAGCCAATGTGATCTGATCTGGATCAAGTGAACTCTTTGGTATCATTGCCTGTATGTTACCTTCTTTGTCCTCACCTATCTTGTATTAAATTTGAACAATCCAGCATTTCTGGAGCCAAAAGGAGACTTCGGCCAGCATCCTGTTAGTGACTGTAATGATCCTGCTCCTGCTCCTGAGCAGGATGGGACTCTTGAAGATCCTCTAGCTGCCATCATCCACTAATTTATCCCACAAGATTCAGTACCTCATTGGGAAGTTATTAAAGGTTTTAACATGCCCTCCTCCCCACAAAATCTCAGATGGTCAGGAAATAGTTGGAGGCTGGACTCACATTGGCTGTGAGCACATCATTAACCCTTTATTTACCTGGAGGAGAGACTATATCTTTCAGTTGTGTTGCCCAGATAATGGAAGAAACCATATTCACAGTGACACACTAATGTGTAAACTGCACTATGCATGCAGAGTGTTTGTTTTCAATGTGCAATGGTTGTATCATTGACAGCAACAGGAACGCATGCAGTTTCACACTGATGTTCAGAGTGTAGTATGTAAATTATGACAGCCATGTACATTGATGTCTAAAGCTTATTCAATGTGCTATGTTGCTATCCTGTATCAGGGCTGTGTAGTAGAAGCGGAACATAACTCCACTCATTGTTTTTTATATTATGCAGTAGAGGTGTAGGATCTCTGCCTTAACAAACAGGATTTTGGCTACAGACATATCTTTTATTCAGTTCCTACTTGCATCTCTATTTAATCTTAGTCCCCACTTCACCTTAGATGGCCAGGTATATACACTATTATAGCATAGCCATGCTGGTTGGGCATTCTGGCAGTTTTAGTTCAAAAAGTAACTTTTCAAAATTCTACATTTTGAAAAGGTGTCTGCTGCAACTGCACATTAAAAGGCAACCATTGCTGCTTAGCCCATGTAAATGGTAAATGAGTCTTATGGATGGTCTCCAAATGTACACCACAGGTAGTGCCCATTGCCTCATGCCCATTTGAGTAAGATACCATGTGTGTGATGCATTTCTGAAAACTAGCTCATACAAGGTCTTCTAGCTCTTTCAAGTGCTTGCTGCAAACCAAAGAGAATAACTGGCATACTTAGCAGAGACATCTTGCCAAGATTTTCTTTTCTTTTCTTTTTTCTTCCTTCCTTCCTTCCTTTCTTTCTTTTCTTTTCTTTTCTTTTCTTTTCTTTTCTTTTTTTTTTTTTTTTGTTTTTGTTTTTTTTGGACAACTCTCTAGGAAATGTATAGGAAGTGTGCAAGACAGTTTCATCTTCCCCATTTATTGATATCACCAGGCTTAATTAGGAGAAGTCTTCGGTAGACTGGGATTGTCATGAGTGGCAATTTCACACTTTGATTTGGCTGTTTGTTGAAATGCAGTATTGGTCAGGGGCGGGCAGAAAAATCTCAGTGGCTTATAGCAGATCTGCAAGTTAACAACAGCGATTACAGTCATCTCCCCTCCCCTCAAAATAGGAGGAAATGAAGAAAAATTGCAGGGAGAGAACCAAGAATAAATGTGAAAGGGCTGGAAGTTAATTTCTTACACTTCTACCCAGAAAATTGCAACAAGGGATATGCACCCCAGAACAGGGACAGGAAGGGCTCAAGTACTCTTAAGATGAGGCTGGGGGCCTGTCCCTTCAATGATTAGGCAAAATTCAAGGCTCCTGTGTAATTGAACCCCCTTAGGAAGCATCAATTCGAAGTGCACCAAGTGATCAAGCACTAAAAATATATTAATTATTGTATCTGAACTCCCCCAAGGAATAGCAAAGGCTGCATGTAGTCTACTCTACTTGGGAGAAAACTATAATTAACACATGGAGTGAATTTCCAATTTCGGATTGGGCATGTAACAGTCAAGGACAATTAATCTGATTGTATCCCCAGGTACTGTGAATTTATCCATGCTCCTTTAAAGGAGCCCTGGTGGCACAGTAGTTAAGTGCCAGTACTGCAGCCACAACATTGAGAATTCAATCCTGAGGGCTCCAGGGTTGACTTAGCCTTCCATCCTTTCATAGGTTGGTAAAATGAGTACAGTACCCAGCTTGTTGGGGGCAATTGGCTAACATGTTGAAAACGACTGAAAGACAGCTTAGTTCAGTATGAAGAGGTATAGAAATGTAAATGCTATTGCTATTGCTCCTTTAAAGCCATCCAAGATCCAAAACACACTGCAGAAATAATACAGTTTGAGACTACTTTAACTGCCCTGCCTCAATGCTAGGGAATTCTGGAAACTGTAGTTTTGTGAGACATTGAGCCTTCTCTGTCAGAGAGCTCTGGTGCCATAATAAATTACAATTCCCAGGATTCCCTAGCACTGAGCCAGGGGAGGTAAAGCAGTCTCAAACTGGATTACTTCTGGAGTCTGTTTTGGACCCAAGTTGGCAATCATCACTATATCCTGTGGCAGCAACTTCTATAGTTTAAGTATGTATGGGCTGTATGAGGAAGTACCTACTTTTTTATTTGTCCTGAATTACTCACCATCCAGTTTGAGCGAACAACTTTGGCTTTAGTATTATGAGAGATGCATAATTTTAAACATCTCTATAATGTCTCAATAATGTCTCCCCTTACTCTCCTTTTTCCTAAACTAAAAGGCCATAAAGATTACAACCTATAGGTAAGTTGCTTCAGTCCCTCAGTCATTTTACTTGCCCTTTTCTGCACCTTTTCCATCACCACAATATCCTTTTGAGGTGTGGTGACCAGAACTATACACAGTACACTGTATTCCAAATGTGGCTACACCATGGATTCTATAAGGACAGCATGATAATGATGGTTTTATTTCTGATCCCTTTTCTAATTATGCCCAGTGGGGAACTTAGCTGCTTTTCTCATGCATTTCCTTGATATTTTCATAGCAACGCCAGCCATGATCCTCAGATCCTTTGGCCAATAGTTGCCAGCTCAGATCCTGTCATTAATTTTGGCTTTTCATCCCAAGAAGTATCACTTTGCACTTCTTTTTGCTGACTTTTCATGTAATAAATAATCAATAATAAACTTTTTATTTATATCCCACTTTTTGTCTGGACAATCAAAGCGGCGTACAAGTTAAAATGAAAACAGTACATACCCAATATTTCCCACCCCCTTAAAAAGGAATTAAACAATTAGAATTAAAACACCTAAAAACATTAAAACATAGATATTTTAAAACAGTTAGCTAAACAGTAGGCAGAGCCAAACACATATGGAGATGACAATACAATGGTACTATGTTAAAGCCCATTCTTCAGGTATGGAGAAATACATTGTAATTCTTCACAATATCTTTTTGTTTTCATTCCCCTACATATTTCAATGTTATTAGCAAACCTGGCCACCCCACTATACAATCTTAACTGAAGGTTTTGCAAAAGGAGAGTGTGTACACCTCTATCTTGACAGACATGGTTAGCATTTTCTTTTGAGAGCATTTTGTCTGCATCCCTGTATATTCCTTGAGGGCATGAACTAGCTTGTTGTTATTATTATATGTAAGTTGCTCTTTTTAAACTGAGGAGTACAGCAAAATAAATCTGCTTTAAATAAATAATACCAAATAAATAATAAAAGAAATTTCTTGGTATGAGCTATGTGCTGTTTTTTAATTAGATTATATGTCTGCACTGATGCAATATTTTGCATTTGGCTCCAGCTGGTCCCTAGGATTTACTGTAAAAATCCTGAAATATGGTTCCCTGAAGTGCAGCCATCCCTACTATAAGGCCTTATTGAGGTATTCAGTAATAAAGTGATCAACTTTTTTTCACTTTGCTGAGAGCCCATGGGATGTATGTATACCATTTTAATTAATGAATTCATGCATTTATGAATGAATGTTCTCTGAAGCTTTTTCAGAGAGAACAGAAATCAAGACAGAAATAACCTTTAGCATAGAGCATTTTTCGTCAGTCAGGCACAAATCTTCAAGGATGGATGAGATATCCTGGATCTGGGGGGGGGGCAGAAATTGTTATTCACAGAGCAGTGATATTTTTCTTTCTTTTTTGTTGCATTCTCATCTACAAAGAGCAGGAAAGTAATTTGTGGCCTTTTGTATCTTTAATGCAGGACAGGGCTTAGTCATTACAGAAGGAGATAGATGGGTTCAGCATAGGTCAGTACTCCAGGGCAATTTGTTAATTAGGAATCCACATAGCTGTGGTCAGGTGGAGCTTTCAAGACAACATACTGATAAAGGGAGGATTCTAGTATAAAGAACTCTTACTTTTAGATACCAGTATTAACGTGATTATTGAAGAGTACTGACATTGTATAATAGGGAAACAGCTCCATTTCCCATTCCCTCCAATGATCAGATGTCAACTGCAAAGGTAGAAAAAAAGATCCTTAATGGCATCATTGCCACTCTCTTTGACACATTTGTTTATTCAAGTAGGATCTGGCTCTTAATTGACCAACCTTTTGAGTTATCCATTGTGATGCTAGAAAGGTGCAAAATTGCCTTTATTGAATTAGACTAGCCTCTCCTCAACTGGATACACTCCTGATGTGTGAGAATACAAAATCCATCATCCACCATGGCCATTATTCACATGAATTTAATTCTCCAGACAGGTAAATTCACACACTGGGACCAGAACACCTGAGGCTGGGGCAATTGTCTAAGAACCACAGAATCATAGAGTTGGAAGAGACCACAAGGACCATCCAGTCCAACCCCCTGCCATGCAGGAACTCAAAGCACCCCCAACAGATGGCCATTCAGCCTCTGCTTAAAGACCTCCAAGGAAGGAGACTCCACCACACTCCAAGGGAGTTTGTTGCACTGTCGAACAGCTCTCACTGTCAGGAAGTTTCTCCTCATGTTGAAGAGTTAAGAAGAAGCTTGCTTGCTCCAATGAAAGCCTTATCTAGTGCAGCATCTTGTGATTCAGACATGGCTGTTAATAGGTTGGCTTCAGCTAGTTCCATTATACTGACAGTATACTCTGTAGTACAGCAGAGGATTCCCCAGTGGAATAAGGAAAAGGACAATTTTCAAATAATCCTCCCAACATCCCCAAAACCCTGCTACTTGATTTGTCCAAATATTCATGGAAGAGTAGATATCTAAATCTTCAAGCTATACATCAGTTACAAAAGGCTTTGAATGTTGAAGTGACTTTGTGGACATTAATGAGCAATTTTGCATCTGTCAAAAGTCCTAAAAGAAAGCCTTTGAGAGAGAAGTAAAGCTGAAATTGCCTTTTAAAAAACCTACCTCAGATACAAACTATGAGCTGCATTATTATCAGGTAGAGAGATGCTCTGCATATAAATTAAGCAGATGTGGTAATACAATGCAATCCTTGCCAATAGGAAATCATTTTGTTTCTCCATATTGTATCCTAGAAGTGACCTCTTGTCAAGTAACGCATCAGGACAATCACTCAAGTTATGCTTGTTAAAGGGAAATACATTAAGAAAAGAGGAAGACCATACTACTGGTGGTCTTATACACTACAGGTTATTTAGCTGTAACTACAATCAATTTAGCATGTTTATTTCTTTAAAATGAACTATAATTTCTTATTACCTAAACAATCAATGGGTTTACTGTAATCTGTAAAGCACAATTTTCTTCTGATTTTCTTCTGAAAGTTTTTGGTGCATTCCATTATCCAATGTATGTTTGCAATATGATCCCAAGTGCTTCTTTCTTTTCTAAACCAATCTTGGACAGCTAGGATTTCTTACTCCATACACTCTAAATATGATCCCAAGTGCTTCTTTCTTTTCTAAACCAATCTTGGACAGCTAGGATTTCTTACTCCATACACTCTAAAAGTCTTCCTTGTAAAATCTGGAGCATCACTTTGTTTCCATGGGAAATCAGTGCAATAGTCCAATGGTTACTACACTTTTGGTGTCCCGTTTCTTGGGAGCTGGGATGTAGATTGAGTTTTGTTTCTAGGCTATTGTTTTGTTTTCCATATTTGTTGACCAAAAAAAAAAAAAAGGAATTGGAATGGATTCTGTTTCTGTAGCCTGAAATATCTCTATTGATATGTCATGTGTACCTGGTGATTTATTTCTTCCAAGCACTTTTCCATTTCTCTTTCTAAGACAAAGGATTCATCCCCAAATGGTTCATCCTGGAAGGAATTTGTCATTGTTCCATCACTTCTAAAGTTTCCCAGTATATTGCTTCAGTATATATTTATTTCATCTTAGTCATACAATGTCTTCCCTTCTGAGTCACGCAGCACCCATATTCTTCATTAGAATTCCCTCCAAATTTCTTGGATCATGAAGAGAAGGTCTCTTGTTCTGAAATTTTGGACATTTTCTTCTATTTCTTGGCTTTAGTTGTTATAATGCTTCTCCTTGATCCTATGCAAAGTTCTCTCAACTGTTACATTCAGGAGCCTGTCACCTTTTACTTTTGCTTCTTATCTGTCCTTAATTGCTTGAAGAGTTTCATCTGTAATTCAATGTGGCTTTCTTTGTTTATGGCTAGAGATGGTGTCTTTTAGCATTCTTCCCTGACAATGTCTCTGGGTTCAGTCTGGAGTAATTCTGGTTCCCTGTCAATTAGACTTAGTAAGAGAAATCTGTCCTTTATATGGTCTTTAAATTCCACAGTGATGTTCTTTAAGTTGTATTTTGGCACAATGTTTTTCTCTTTACAACTATTGAAATACAAGTAAGGAAAGTATAGTGGAGAATTACAAGCTGATGTCACAGTTGAAACACAGCAGAAATTTTCATTAGAAATCATGGCACAGCTAACTCGATTTGTTTAGAAGCTATAATGAGGTTTAATTTGTATGATCTGTATGGCCATCTTTCTTAATGTTTCTTATTAATCTTTCTTAATAATAATTAATAATTAATAATTTGTTTTATTTATATACCGCTATTCCAAAGATCATAGCGGTGAACAGCAAGTAAGCTAATTAGCAAGTAAGCTAATTTGCCCCCAACAGTCTGGGTACTCATTTTAGCGACATCGGAAGGATGCAAGCCTGAGTCGAGCTTGGGCCCTTTTGCTGGTCTTGAACTCGCAACCTTGTGGTTTCGAGTGAATGGCTGCAGTACAGGCATTTAACCACTGCGCCACCAGGGCTCCTTAACTCTTAACTCAGATTCCCCCATGCATATACACACACATATATATTTTTGGCTGGGAGTGGGGTGCAAGTAGTTAGCCTTGCCAAAATAGCCTGGCATTGGTAGTGCTGGCATAATATGATGTCAAAATTATATTCCAGACAGCAGTTAAGCTGTTGCATTTTGCACTAGATGCAATCTCCAAATCATCCTCAAAAGGAGCCTCACTTAGAGCATGTTTTTACAAATCTAAAGAGCCTCCAAACCCAGTTACACCACAGTCTAAAATTATCTCCTTGCACTCCTGCTTTAAGTTACAGTATCTCTACTGATGCCAGCCATGACTCCCACAGCTCTGATCAATAGCAGAATTACATAGGAGAAACACTGGCCTACCAAGACAACCCTGTTTTTCTTTGCTTGCTGCCAGTGTTACAGTCACTTCATCCTGTGTCAATAGCTACCTGAGCAGCTAGATCTCAGAAGCAGAAACCTCAGGTCTGAGTGCCTTGCCGCATGCAGATGTCCCAAAAATATGTTTTCTTTCCTTCATGGCTGCACTAAAAGTCAGCAGAGCAATGAGAATTTGAGAAAGAAGCTTTGGCCTGGTGAGGCTGAACCTTCTTCTCATCTTCTGCAATAGGTCATCTGGCACTTTATTAATTCTAGACAGGACTGGATGGAAGGAATGAAATTTTATTTATATACCACTGTTCCTATGATCACGGCAGTTTACAAAACAAAATGAAAATACAATACAGTACAGATTACAGATTCTCCCCCTGGAGAAACGCCGTTCCGGCGGCAAGGAAGAGTCTCTCTGGGCCGCTCCTGCCCAGGTGGAAAGCGGGCAGGCAGGCAGTTAGGGAGGGAGGAGCCTCTTTCTTCAATGAACAACAGCAGCGCTCTGATCTGATAGGCAATAAATGTCTTTGAACTGTTTTACACCTGAGTTTGCTGATCTGGAACCTGGGAGAACTGATATGACCATTTTGGCCACAAGATGGCACCTGGAAACTATGCTAATAAAACATTGGAATTCCTTGCATAACTCTGGCATGAAATAATAATTTATAACAAGTTTCTACCTTCAACAAAAGCAAAACTTTTTTCATTTGGACAATAATAGCCAAATTATTGACTGTCTATTGAAAGCACCACCAATCATTGCTAATATGGGATAGAGATCAAAAAGTGACTACTGACACTAAGCAATCACCCAACTGGAAATACTTAACACAAACACACCTTCAGCACATTCATCAGGAAACTAAACTGGCCACTCAAGGGACCATGCAACTTCTTTGTCAAAGCACAACCATTACATCAGAGTTCCTGATTCCTCTGATTAGCGTAAAATCTCAGCAATATAGCTATGTCCACTTTAAAAATGACAGCCCTTGAATTGTAAAGGGATCTTGCAGCACCTTGCATACTGATATTTTAGACTAACACAGCTCTGTCTCTGAATTCTAAATCCTTGAGTTCTTTGATGTTTTAATCCAAACAGAAGGAAAGCTTCTTCCTTCTTGCTCCTACTCCAAAAGGAAAAAAGAGAGAGCAGAAGTTCCAGAATAAAGCCCCGTTATCTCCAGATAGGGTTTGCAAAGACTGAAGTTCTACACAGAACTCTGGACAGCTACTAATAACCAATGTAGATTATAATGAACCAAGGCTGAATCCACACTGCAGAAATAATAGTTTTCACTGCTTTAAATGTCATGGCTTCATGCTATGGAATCCTGGGATCTGTCGTTTGTTGCAGCACCAGAGCTTTCTGGCATAGCAGGCTAAATGTTTCAGATAACTACATTTCCCAGAAATTCTATAGCACTGGCCCATGGCAGTTAAAGTGGTGTCAAACAAGGTTATTTCTGCAGTGCATATGCAGCCCAGATGGACTTTTGGTCTGACTCAGTATAAGGTAGGTTGACATATTGCCTTCCTGTCACTCCATTCTTCTTTGCCTTCCATAATGACTGTGTGGTTTTGGGATTTGTAGTCCAAAAAGACAACTTTTCCAGGCTTCTGGCTCAATAAACAATGAAATTTCTCATATACCAGCTAATTAGGACCACTAATTGATGGGAAGACTAAGTAATATGTAGGTAAATGTAATACAAGGGAGTAGATCAGATCATAAACATATCTGTGGAAATCTTCACAGTATATCAATCTGAAACATAATGTTTTCCTTATTCTTTTGTGGGGATTGCACTCCCTAGAATAATGCTAGGTGCAGATAGTCTGTTTGGAGTCCTAGTGTCTTCAGACCATGACAGACAGGTGCATGATTCATAAGAGTTTCACCTTTGCATAAGGTGAGCTAATAGATCAGGCTCAACATTGACCACAAAGAATTCACGTGACAAATGGGCATTCTAAATTCAGCTGCCTTTTTTGTATACAAGGCCATAAGCAAGTGTATTTTGATCGCCCAGTGTATCTAAGGACTCTAGTATTTTTAAAAAAAAGTTTGCTCATCCACAGAAGAACACATGTTGAACACATGTGCATAATTTAGACACACAACATCCCTGCCATAGGAGACTAATAGGAATGGCAATAGCAGCTTCTATAGTGGAAGCAGCTATTAACAGATTGTTTTCTCAAGGTGTGGCTGATAAATATAATAGTAGATAGGTGGGTAATTTGTACCTTATTAACAGGGTTGATGCAAGACCTTTAGCTGCCTGAGTCAAAGGACATGATGGTATTTTTTTGCCTGAGTCTAGCTAATGGTAAGCCGTACCCTACAAATCAGAGCTTGGAAAATTTACTTTGTTTGGAATACAATCACATCCCATAAACCACCAGACCCATAACGGGGCTTGTGGAAACTGTGCTGTAGTCCAAAAAGTAAATTTGTAAAGATTAAGTTAGCATCTATTTTTGTGGCCTACAGTCCATAGGCTGATCATCCTAGTACACACATTTATTATAATGCACTTTTTAAAAACTTTCAGAGATGTATTTTTTCTTTTGGAAGCATGTAAAGAGAGGATAAATTTGGTGCCCTCCAGATGTTTTGGATTACAGCTCTCATAATCTCTTATCACTACAATTGGGATTGAGGATGGTAGCTATAGTCCAAACCATCTGGAGAGCACCAAAACATCTGGAAAGCACTAGACTGACTACCCTGTTTTCAAACAATCACATTCTTATAATTACATCCATATGTTTTTCCTCAATAAACTACAAAAGAGCTTCATCTTCCACTTCATTCTCTATTTAAAACTGCACATAGTCTATTCAAGCAGGTGTGTGTGTTTAATCCAGCTCTAACAAACAAAGAAAAATAATTTGCTATGAACACTGGCTAGCTTCAGTAATAATCAGAATTCTGGAAGAGACTGCTAAAAGAGGAAAGGATGCAAACTGGCATACAAAAATATAGCCTTAAAAACTCTTTTTAAAAGTAATCTGAAGGATCAAGGCAATAGCTGGAAGAAAAATATCACGCTTTCTCATAGTAGGTCCACTGGAAGTCCCATCAATGGCAATACTTTTCCATGGTGGTGGGACTGCTGGGAGAATCTCCCCTATCAGATGGGATTTTGTTGAGGAGCCAGTCTAAATTGACCAAACAGCTACTGAGCAGCTGCAGCATTGGAAGGTAACATGGATAGAGGATTTCTCAGAGACAACAGCAGTGGCACCATAGCTAACATTAGTTAGTACTGCACAGAATGAAGCACAGTAAACCTCATTTTGAAGATCTTTTACCATGAAAACCCAACAATGAGATGATCCAGAATGAAACAAGAGATATGGCAGAAGATGAGACTTCTAGGTTGCATGGCATTCATTGAGCTGCTGGAGTAGAGCAAAGGACAGCTATGAGTAATGTTGGGGTTAACGACACAACTGGACTCAAGCGCCAAGGATGTTTAGCTGTTGACATACTCAGAAGCAAAAGGAAAGGCCAAAACTGCACAACACATATAGAAACATGGAATATGGGAAGCATAAATCAGGGGAAGGTAGACATAATAAAATATGAAATGAGACTTATAAAGATTGCAGTACTTGGGATGAATGAACTAAAGTGGACAGGGATGGATAATTTTGAGTCAGATAATTACACAGTGTTTTATCCAGGAAATGAAAATCTAAGAAGAAATAGTGTGGCTTTCATAGTGAAGAGAGATGTAGCAAAAGCAGTCAAAAGATAATAATACAAAGTCTCACTGAATCATGTCAATAAGACTTCGGGTAAAACACATCAATATAATCTTATTCCAAACTTCTCTTCCCACTACAAAGGCAGAAGAAGAAGAAATTGAAAGATTCTCTGCAAGAGTCTAGAAGTCCAAATTGATCATACACCAAAATAGGACTTCTTATTAATCTATGGGCTGCATCTGCATTGCAAAAATAATAAATTTTGACACTACTTTAATTACCGTGGATTGATTCTATGAAATTCTTGGATATGTAGGTTTTTGTGCATTAGAGCTTTCTTTTTAGCGAAGTCTAAATATCTCACAAAACCAAAATTCTACACCATTGAGCCACCACAGTTAAAGTGATGTCAAACTGCATAATTTCTGCAGGGCAGATGCTGCCATAGACAATTGGAATGCAAAAATAGGAAAAAGATCACAATAAAATATTGTAGGGCTATTTGGCCTAGTATCAAGAAATGAAGCAGAAAGCTGACTGACTGACTGACTTTTGTGAGGCCAACAGTTTGTTCATCACAAACACATACTTCAAGCAAACCAAGACGCATATATATACATGAACATAACCTGATGGTCAATATAGAAGGGAACACTTTTATAAAATGATGTATAGACTCCATCAAGACTGTCCAAGATATATAAAGGAGTAAATAAAACAATATACATGAAGGTACCTTTTACCACATGTCGTGGACTTATGATAAGGCAAATACCTATTAAACAAATATACAGAAGCTAATGCAGTCAATTTGGAAATGTAAGACTGAATTTAAACCAGCTTTTTGTTGTTGTTGTTGTTGTTGTTGGGTATAGTGAAAGAGAAATAAAAGATATCAGTTTTAAAATGGTTCACTATATGATACTAGTGGCTAGAGTATTGTATACCCAGAATCGGGAGACAAATACTATTCCATCAGATGAAAACTGGATTATCAAAGTCATTGAGTTGGCAGAGAGTTACAAACTTTCAATATTTTTGAAGGAGAAATTATTGGTCAACTTTTTAAAAGGTTGGCAACCTTATTCGCTGGAGAAGAAGATTGTGCTTGCAGATTAGGATGCTTGAAGTTTTTTAGATGTTTGGAATATTAGAACAGAAGTGGATTTGCAATAGAAAAGTGTATTAGTTTACTATAGTTTACTATATTTTTTTCCTTTTAATTTCCTGGGAAGGGAGGTTGAGAAGTCAATTTTAGGCCTGGTCCAGACTGGCACTTTGGATGTGAGGGCGATCTGGCTGCAACATCTGTCACCCCATTGATCGCCAGGGCAAGAAAAGGGGTGGTCTGTACTTCTGTACCATGCCTTAGTCTGTACCATGCCTTAGTTAGGTTGCTATACATAGTAATTTTGTTTAGTTTAATTTGATCTAGATTATGTAAATGTTTGGTTTAGGGGTAGGGTTGCCATAAGTCAGGACCTCCAAACCGGACAAACATAGGATAACATTTTCAAATGTAGGACACATTTTTTTAAGATGGAGGACACACACAAAAATTGATGATTTTTTTAAAAAATCTTAATATAAATGCATGTTTCTTAAGCATGATCAAAATGGAGGACATTTTGGCATTATTTCTAGACAGATGGAAGAAATGTGCTTCCCTTTCTGGCCAAACCACCCCCCTCCATTCCGTCATCATCACTATCATTTTTAAAACAAGGCAGACCTGTTAGCATTAAAAGCACCAAAATACACAAACAAGATACTTTGAGGGAAATAAACCTTTGGAAATGGGCACCCACCGCCTCCTCCCCATCCTCCTCCTCTTCTTCCTCTTACTTCTTCCTCCTCCTCCTCTTCCCCCTCCTCTTCCCCATCCTCCTCCCCTTCTTCCTCTTACTTCTTCCTCCTCCTCCTATTCCTTATCCTCCTCCTCCTCCTCCTCCTCTGTCTCTTCTTCCTCCTCCTTGGTGCCATGCGCCAAGAAAGGGCACTTTTCCCTCCCCCTGGCTGGCCCAGAGGCTCACTCCTCCTCCTCCTCCTCCTCGGCTCCACCTCCCTCTTGAGGCTGGCCAATGGAGAGCTGGGGCTGGAAACATCCTCGCCCCCGCTCTTCTGCCATTGGCCAACGAGCCTCAAGGGGACGAGCGCTTGCTAGTTTAGGCCTGCGCGCGTGTGTGCGCGTGCGGGGCAAGCACAAGCTGGTGCTGGCTGAAGCCTAGGGAAGTGCTGCGAGCGGTGAGCGGTGCAGCCGCATAGAGGAGGAGGAAGGCGGGGTGAGCACTGTGCGCGCGCGGAGCAAAAGGGGGAGGAGGAAGAGGGTGGGCTGTGCAGCCACGCACCCACACAAAAAACAAGGAGGTGGGGGAGGAGGAGGTGGGTGGCCGCTGCAGGAGCGCGTGGAGGCGGAGGAGGAGGAGCGCCGCCGAAGGCTGAATCTGGGCCCCAACCCCTGAATTGGCGGAACCGGACCGGGACTGGGCTGGTTCCGCTAAAATCGGGACAGTCCCACCTGCAGGCGGGTTATAGCAACCCTATTTAGGGGTACAGATTATTAGGCTTATTTTGAGTTTTTTAAAAGGTTATTGTGTTTCGAAGTTTTGGTCTTGTTTGATTTTAAGTGTGCATGTTATGATTTAAAATATAATACAATTATATATACTGTATATATATATAATTGGATGCAGAAGATGGAGAAGCTCCATTCTCTTTGCAAAAGCAAGACCAGGAAAAGAAGAAGACTGCATTTCAGATGGGTAGACTCAATCACGGAAGCCACAGCCCTGAGTGTGCAATACCTGAGCAAGGTTGTTGATGACAGAGTGACTTAGAGGTATTCACTTCCAGCTTTCACAACCATACATAGAAACTGGAAATACCATGCCACAGACAATGTGGACTTTGATATTCAGTGATATGTAGTTGCTCTTTCTCTTTCCTACTTCTCTTTCTCTTGTTCACCCACCATGCCGACACACTGGCTCGGTGCCAGGGAATCCTGGGAACTGTAATTTGTTGTGGCACCCGAGCTTTCTGACAGAGAATGCTAAATATCTCACAAAACTACAATTTCCAGAATTCCCTAGCATTGAGCCAGGACAGTTAAAGCAGTCTCAAACTCAGTTATTTCTGCAGCGTGCTTTGGACCATAGACTAGTTTTTTATTATTAGACATCCGTCAGATTTGCTGCAAACGCTTAGTCTTTTACAACAATATTTTGAACTCTGGGTCTTTGGCAGTTATGTTCCCCAACTTCCATTACTTCCTTTAGATGATTCAGCACTTGCTGCTGTTAAAAGATTATTGTTCAGAGGTTTTTCCAACCGTGACATCCTCTGCTCTTTACTAATTTTTGTTAGACAGTTGGGACAAGAACATAAGTCAGCCACCATTAGATATCAAACAGAATTGCCTACTATTCTGTCTGCATGGTTCCTCTGAATCATCAGCTTCTTTTCAGAAGTAATTAATGAGGCCTAATAGCTTATTTAAATTAATAATGAAATATCGAATGCACAGATCACTGAAAAAGCAGCAGCAATGACTGGTATATTTATTGTTCAGATGTGAGCTTGCTACCTCTGTGTTCTCAGAAAAACCTCAGTTAACTCATTAGCCCATCCAAGAAGAATCCAAGAAGAGAGATATTTCCCCAAAATGCCTTGAGTCATTCATTTGTGCTGAGAACTCTATTTTGTCAGAGAACTGTAGACAGATAGTCTGGTACCAACAGACAGGCTTAGCTTGCCTGAGATCATTCCATTTATACAGGATGTAAACCATTATATTTATATATTTAAATACCACCAGTTCATATATGAGTCAGAATTATGACTACTGTTTAGCATTATAATGTGCATTTCTATGTCCTGTTCTCAACACACTCTGGACTATTGCATGGGTTTTTTTGAACTATTTTTTATGTTTGCACTATTTTTATATTTACAAGTCTATAACTATACAGTTATTTCAAGATTTTCACCCTGCCACAAATAGTGATCCCTATTTAAACCTGGTGGAATGAGTCACATGATTGGAACGTAGTAATGAAAGTAATCCTTTGGGGAGTAATCCAAAGAAATAGACTAAACAGAAGAGGAAGAAGAGCAGCATTTATGTCAAGGATGTGTACACCTTTGTGGAAATCCATTACTTAGAGCATGAAAAACAGGTTGCGAGCATCTGGGTCCAAATTAAAAGTGAGAGAAACAATAGTGACATCATTTTGGAGTCTACTATAGGATTAAGAGCCAGTGTGGTGTAGTCATTTGGGCACTGGACTACGACTCTGGAGATCAGGGTTAAGTTCCCCCACTTGGGTATGGCAACCCGAGTGGCCTTTTTGAGTCACATACTCTCAGCCCCAAAATCTGCATGATAGGTTTGCCTTAGAGTCACCATAATTTAGAAACTACTTGAAGGAACACAACAACAACAGCTACTACTACTACTGTAGGTCTGCAAGCCACACTGGCAATTTAGATTATGCCTTCCTAAAACAAATGATCAAACATTCAAGGAGAGATATAGTAGTACTGAGAGATGTCAACCACCTTGATACAGTATTTGTTGGATGACAACAACAGGATGCTTATGCAGAGAGCTACTGTGGCACAGAAATGGAGGCCAAAGTAATGGGAGCTAAGTGAGGCAGCTGTGGGGCCAGAATACTTTAAAGCCCTAAATGGCTTGGGTCCAAGCTATCTCCGAGACCGCCTTCTCCCCCACAATCCTCCCCGCGCACTCTGCTCCTCTGGGAGAGGCCTACTTCAGCCACAAAAATCTAGGCTTTCGACTACCTCCCATAGGGCATTTTCCATCATCGCCCCCAGACTGTGGAACGGCCTGCCAGATGAGACCTATCTACTTACATCTTTAGACAGCTTTAAAAAGGCTGTTAAGACGGATCTCTTCCAGCAGGCCTTCCCAGAATAGAGAACCCGGCCTTAGAAAAACATCTGGGAAAGATACTGCTGCTCCCACTGGTTGCTTGTTGGTATGATGTTGTTGACCTTATGGTCAGTTTTTAACTTGTATGTTTGTTTGTTTGTTGTTTTTTGTTCTGTTTTTTAAATATTGCATTGAATTTAATACTTTTTTAAGGAGGGGAGGGTACCAGGGATTTTATATGTTTTGTATTTTTAACTTTGTTAGCCACCCCAATTGTTCTCAGAGGGGTGGGATACAAATAAATGTTATTATTATTATTATTATTATTATTATTATTATTATTATTATTATTATTATTATTATTATTCTCTGGACTGCCCCTGGAGTATCCTGGCCAGTGCAGACAAAGCCATAAACATGTAGTCTGAACTTCAAGAAAGATAATTTCATTAGGCTTAGGCAAATTGGGAGAGAGCCCATGGTCAGAAATGTCCAAAGGGAAGATAGTGCATGATGCATGGGTGTTTCTTGAAGGTGAGGCATAGTTGCAAACAATTCCAATGAGGAAAAATGTGGGAGGTGTCTTTTAAAAAACAGGGATGATGTACTGTTAGATGATCTGTGATTTAAAAGACATATGTACACAAGAAAGAAAAAGAAAGAAGGGGGAAATCACCATAGAGGAATACAAGCTAACATCCAACACTTGTAGGGGGAAAGTCAGAAAAGCTAAAGCTCAGAATGAGCTCACACAAGAGAGGTTATAAGGGGCTTGAGGCTTTATACAGAGCAGGAGGAAGAACAAGGAAATGACAGGACCACTGCATAGAGAAGATGGTGATATGCTAACAGGGGACAGAGAAGAACAAACTGTTCAATATCTACTTTGCCTCTTGTCTTCTCACAAAAGGAAAACAGTACACTAACTGGTAACATAGAACAAATAAGCAGTAAGGGAACTACAGCCCAGAACAAGAGATAAAAGAATGCTTCCTAAAGGAATTCAAATCTCCATGGATGGATAAACGTGTAGATGTAATCTCAGAGCCACTGTCAATAATCTTTCAGGAATTCCTGGAGAACCAGAAAAATCCAAATAGATAAGAGGAGCACAAATGTTCCCCACAGCTTCAAAATGGGCAATAAAGAAAACTCAAGCAACTAGCAACTAGTTATTGTGATCTTGATACCAGGAATGGATCTTGAACATATCATTAAACAGGTAGTCTGTACTAATTTAGAAATAAATTCCTTGATCACTAAGATTTTCTGAAAAACAAATCGTGCCAAACTAATCTTACCGCTTTTTGATATAGTTACAAACTTGGTGAATCAGGGGAGTGCAGTAGTTGTAATAGATCTTGATTTCAGGAAATCCTTTGCTACTCTCCCCCACCCCATGATAACCTTGATGGCAAGCTGGTGAACTGAGTGCTAGACAGTGCTACTATTAGGTTACTTTGTAACTGAGCTTCTTTTGATTTGACCAGCTGAACCCAGGGAGTACTCACCAATGGTTGCTCTTCATCCTGGAGAGAAGTGAGTAGTGAGGTGGCTCAGGCTGTCGTTCAATATCTTTATAGAGTAAATTACTTAGAAGATGGAATAGAAGACATACTTATCAAATTTGCAGATGACACCAAGGGGGTTAGCAAATATGCCAGAGGACAGGATCAGAATTCAAAATGACAGATTGGAGAGCTGGGCTAAAACCAACAAAATGAATGTCAACAGGGCTAAATGTACAGTACTACATCTTGGCAAGAAAAATAAAATGCACAAATATAGGAAAGGTGTCATCTGGCTTGAAATCAGTACATGTGAAAAGGAACTAGGGATTTTAATAAACCACAAGTTAAAAATGTGTCAGCAATGTGACGTGGTGGCCAATAAAAACCCAAAACCCAAAGCAATTATACGCTGTATCAATAGGAGCATATTCTCCAGACTTAGAGTAGTTGTACTACCACTATATTCTGACTTGGTCAGACCCTACCTAGAATACTGTCTTCAGTTCAGAGTACCATGGTTTAAGAAGGACATTGACAAGCTAGCATGTATCCAAGGAAGGGCAGCAAGGATTCTCAAGGATCTGGAAAATTGTATGATAAACAGCTTAAGGAGTTCTGTAAGTTTAGCTGGCTGAAGAGAAGGAACATGGTGGTCATCTTTAAATAATTGAAGGGATGCCATGTAGAAGATGGAGCAAGTTTGTTTTTTGCTGTTCCAGGGGCTAGAACAGGAGTGGGCAAATGGTCTGCAGGCCACATGTGGCTCCTCAGGATTTAAAGAAGTGCAGTTAATTTTTCAATGTATGCATATATATTGCTTCACATTGCTGTCCAGTGGTCCACTAAGGGCTATAGGGGGCCATTTCACTAAATGTATTGCCACTCTGGCTGACCCTGAGATCAACCTTTTTTTTTTTTTTTTTGGCATTAAAAATGTTTACCCTAAGATGCTCCCTAGACGTGGGGGGGGGGGGGGGCATTTCAACAATGTCTGGAGCCCAACCTAGGCAATTTAAGCCCAAGAGAGGCCTTTTTTGAAACAAGAAGTGAAGAGGAAGTGACTTCTGGTCACATACTGTTAGAAAACAACCTTTCCTGGGCCTAAAATACCCCAAGAAGGCCCCCTCAAAATGGTGAAATGTCCTATGTATTCCTTAGGCACTGTGCAGACAGGCCTTAAAGCCTGGCTTGGATGCATGCCCTGACTCCACCTTCAGGATGGCGTGATGACACATGCCACTCCACATAGCGCACGGTCTCACAGCATTGCTCTGGCACTGCATCCGCATGACGCAGTGCCAAAAGAGCACCATAAAGCCACAGTGCTGTGGCTATTGCTCCCTTTACAGGGTGCAAAAAGGAGCTGCTTTCTGAGGTTCCTTTTCTGTGCCCTCCAAAGGCCAGATCGGGGCCATGGCATGTGGTTGCCACGGCCTCAATCTGGCGAAAATGGAGACAGCTGCAGGGCGCTCCTTAGGGGCGATCTGCACATCACCTTAGATCACATTTGAGGCAAACAAATTATAATCTTTTTCAGGAGGGGGTACACTGGGAGGTCACTAAGATCTCCTGAAGGGCTAATGCTGTTCTCTACCAGAACCAGTAGATTCAAATTTTTTAAAAAAGAGATTCTAACTAAACATTAGGAAGAACTCCTTTGCTGTAAGAAATGTGCGGCAGTGGAATAGACTACCTCGGAGGGTGGTAGTGCTCTCCTTGTCTTAAAAGAAGTTTTAAAAGAAGTTGGTTGGGCATCTTTTGGGAATGCTGTAGTTATGTATTCCTGCATAGCTGGGGGCTGAACTAGATGGCCCTTGCCACACCTTCCAGCTCTAAGATTCTATGATTGTATTTGTGAAAAGAGAACAATCTTTGGAAAACTTCCTCAGTTTGGTTGTTCTTCAGTTCTTGTGTGGTATTTGGTCTAAACTCAGTGTTTCTGCCTTTGGCCTTCCAGATATTTTGGATGTCAACTCCCACCTTGAGAAGTGAAGTACAAACCATCTAGACTAGAGGGTCAAAGGTTGAGCACCATTGTTCTAATTTCTGGCTTGTTTGCTCAGGGTTGTTCCTGGACTTGCTCTTCCAACTTGCTCTTCATTTCTAACCCCTGAAGTGCACCTTATTCTGCTATTTGATTTGCCCTTTGGTCCTAATCTGCTCTTCAGTCCTGATCACTTGATCATCCTATGGCTTATTTCCAATGGTGGCAGTCTATTGAAGCCTCCACACAACTGGCACTGACTGCAGCATGATTGTGCTCCTTTTCAAGGGCACTGCGCACAAACTGGATGATTTCTGACATCACCCCCAAATGATCTTTTGATTCTCAAAGATGGGAGGGAGCTTCTTTATAGCTTAAAGGATTTTGTTGTGTGGAGGGGAATTGAGGTCAGGGGATGCATTGTCAACTCAGCCCCAATTTATCTCCCTTCATTAGGCTCTAGGCAGAACTGAATCAAGTATTAAGCTGTTTGGTTCCCTCCAGTCTTGTGGACAGCTGGCAGCCTAAGGACATTCTGACCACAAGTTGCCAGAGCTCCATAGCAGCATTACGGCAATGCACTAGTTCAATTTTTTTTCTTCAACTGAAACATCAAATAGCTTTTTTCTTCAGATTTGTGTGTCATTTTCCCTTTAATATTTTAATGTCAGTACATTCCTGCATGCTTGGGCTGTTGTCTGACCTTCACCTTGGGTATCCCCTTTCACTGCCCTGCTGATTGGCACAGGGCCACCCACTTTACTATAAGAGGGAATGGCTTTGGGAACAACTTTTTGTATGATTTTCACCCTTTAATGCTGGACAGTTGCATAATATCATTAGCATGACAATTCCCATTAGTTTATTAGGGTATATCCAGACTTCATGAATATATTTCCCTCACCCCATCTAGTTGGTTCTCAACAAGTTTAGACACACAGGCGTAATATAGACTTTAGTATTTTGTTGCAGACCACACAAATTAGTTGGGACAATTATTAAAGAAAAATATAGTTTGTGTAGCTGGATGCCCACACTGAGGGTGACATGTTCATCTGGAAAATAGGGAACATTTATAAAATACACCACTGTTTTACTCAATGGCAATCATAGGCAACGTCCTTGAACTTACACAGACTCTTAACCTCATTATTAGCAATTAATTATTGTAAGCAATTGTCTTTAATTTCAGCTTTCTCTCAGTAGATGGTGCTATGCCCTTACATAGTCCCTCAACCTTGTTACATGTAATTATAAACTGAAGTGACAGAAGGAAGTAACAGAAGAAGGGAAGCGGAAGGAAGGAGAAAGAGAAAAGAGAACCATGTTAAATGTAATCATGGCAGATAAACTAACTTTTTTGTTGATCTGGGATCTTCTTTTGTGTGCGTGTGTATTTTATGTTCTAGACTAGGGTTGAGGAAACTTCAGCTCATCAGTTGGATTTGACCCTCATCCTCTCTCATCATCCCCATGTCCTTATCTACATTTTCTAAAGGCAAATTTCTAAAGGCTAAAAATGGCTCATTTCTAAGACTCGTTGCTATGCTGTTTGGCACTGTGGCAGCTAAAGAGGAAAAAGCTAGGTAATCTAGACATATTCTAAATTAGGGGAGGTGAAAGTCTAGCAAGTTTGAGTGTTGGACTACAACTCTGGAGACCAGGGTTTAATTCCCAGCTCAACCATGAAATCTACTGGGTGATTTTGGGCAAGTTATACTCCCTCAGTCTCAAGGGAAGGCAATGACAAACCTCTGAACAAATCTGCGCCCTTTCCTGGAACGGGGTGACCTCGAAACTGTAGTACACACACTGGTGACCTCAAGACTTGATTTTTGCAATGCACTCCACATGGGGCTACTTTGTGCCTAGTCTGAAAACTGCAGTTGGTGCAGAATATGGCAGCCAGGTTGGTCACAGGAACAGCAAGGAGTTGTTACCAAGTTTGGTTTTAATAAAATTTTGGGTACATGCGGTCTGTGCTATGACCCCTGACTGACTCCAGAAATGACCTGCCATTAACCCAAAGGTGAGGAGACCACGTAGGCAACTCACCTTGCAAAGTCAGAGCCCCTAGAAAAGATGGAATTAGAAATTTTCCATAGGAAGTTTGGGAGTCACCAAACCAGAATCGCCACTGCTGACCCAAGTAAGACAATAGACTTGGCTTTACACTTGATGAGTCAGTGATCAGCTTAATGACTTAGTAATCAAGTCGGATGCCCCTCCGAATTGTGTCCAGACCTCAATGCATTGTGCAACACATTACTTGCTCTCGGCTTAACAAAGCCCAAGCAATCAACACCTTTGTCTAGCAAGTCCTCATAGCCTCCGGATACGTTTTGCACTATAAAAACCCTGGGTTTTTGGACACTCCCTGAGCTGAGCTTGCGCTGTCACCAGATTGCAAATTGGTCCACACCAGTTTGAACTCTGCTCTTAGTTCCCACTGCCCTCTTTCCCGCTCCTGTCCACCTAAGCTTCATCAGACTTCCCGGAGAAGACTTCTAAGGTAGTATTCCCTATTGGTGCCTCTCTTTCTTAAACCTATCTCCCTAATTTACCCATTCCATGCTGTAGCATTGAATGTATGTGTATGTGTATGTTCCCCTTTTGCTGTGTGGTTGTTCCTGTGCTCTAATAAATGTTACCCTTTTAATTGGACCTATTTGGTATCAGCATCTCTTTCTCTTGGGGCTTACTGGCGACCTCTGGTATACACTATTGGGACCCGATTCCGGCATGTGGTGTTGTTAGGGCCACCTCTCGGCAATATTTGAGCTAATTAAAATTCCCCTAATTTGTTCCTTCCTAACGGAGTGACGATATAACACCAATATTGAAGTCACTCCACTGGCTGCCTATCAGTTTCTGGGCACAGTACAAGGTGTTGGTTATCACCTTTAAAGCCCTACATGACTTGGGCCCAACCTATCTAAGGGATCGTCTCCTTCCATACAATCCGCCCCGTACACTCAAGTCCTCTGGGAGGAATTTACTACAGCCCTTAAAGACCAGGTTGACAGCAACCTCCCAGAAGAAATTTTCTGCAGCTGCTCCCAACTTATGGAATGGCCTGCTGAACAAGATCCGTCAAATTACCAATCTAGAGAGCTTCAAAAAAGCCATTAAGATGGATCTCTTCCGGCAGGCCTTCCTGGAATAAAATACTTGGCCACGAATAAGACTTCCCTATTTATCAAACTCTGCCCATGGTTATTGTTTGGATTTTAAAATATTAGTTTTAGTTTTATACTGTTTATACTGTTTAATCTTGTTTTTAAGGGGGGTACTATGTATATATGAATATATTTTAGTCTTTTGTACGCCGCTTTGATTGCGTGGCAAAAAGCGGGATAAAAATAAACAAAATTATTATTATTATTATTATTATTATTATTATTATTATTATTATCTTGCCAAGGAAGCCCCATGATAGGTTTGCCTTGGGGTCACCATACGTCAGAAATGACTTGAAGGCATACAACAACAACAAAAGTCTAGTCAATGGGCCTAATATATGGAGGCTTCCAATTTGGCCAATGGAAGGCTAAAGGCACATTGCTCTGGACTCCTTCCAATCCTCTAAGCCTCACGCCTAGAACTATCCTAAAGTGTATTTACTACCATTGAGTTTCACCCATCAGTTAAACTGTATTGGATGTCTTTAGTTACTGCAGTCTTACATGACTTTTCCTTCTTCAAAATATGATTTTATTAGCCATTCCAACCCCTTTCTGTATCTTCAGCAATAATAAAACCTATGCTTGCATGGGTTAAATTTCACAGTTATGAAGAGAGGCAAATTCTCTCCTTTATACTTAACCAACTACAAAGATGAGTGAGAACAGAAACATAGATCAACCTCACATCACATCTTGTCATTGTAATGCTTATCTCCTTATTGATGTTCTTCTTATTGCATTATAGGGGTGCCCTGTCCTGATACTGTAAGTGGCAGGTTTTGAGTGACCTTTGGCTAGGGAGCTGACAGCAGTGAAACAAATGAGACACTGGCTAGAGTAGCATTAGCAAAAACAAAAAACCTGGAGCCGGTCCAACTGAACACAAACTAGAACCTCTCTAGGTCAATCTGGGCAGTAAAAACAAATGTTTTCTACCCATCTCTAAAGGGGAAGCTGGCAGAGCTATTTAGAATGCTGAGGGTCTTTTGTATGCAGACCAATGACAGGATAACCCATACTAGTTGGTGTGAACAACATTCCTGGCACTTTGCAGATAAAATTCTACAGTTTCATTCCCACTTGGATGCTATAATTAATGTAGATTCAATGGATATAACTTTGGCCTCTTCCTGTCTGGTGATAATGGATGCTTTTCACTTTGAACAGCCTGATGATATGGACAGGGTTCTTGGGGATATAAGGACCACCACATGTGCATTAGATCCCTTCTCTACCTGAATTATTTAAAAAAGCCAGAAGGAGACTGAATGGGTGGGTAGGCAGACTGATCAATGCCTCATAAAAATAAGGCAGAGTCCCAATATAAGACCATTGTTGAAAAATTCCTCTCTGGATCCCACTGTATTGGACAGCTAACAACCAATTTCTAATATTCCATTTCAGGACAAGATTCTGGAGCATGTGATAGCCACCCACCTCCACAAGTTTCTGGATGAGATGGATTATCTAGATCCAGTTCAATATGGTTTCAGCCCTGGCTATAGGAGAGAGGCAGCTTTATTTGCCATGGTGAACAACCTATGCCAGGAAATAGGCAGGTGTGTGTTCCCTGTTGGTTATGCTGGACCTCTCAGCAGTGTTCAGTACTATTGACCATGGTATACTTTTGGTCCACTTGGGATTAGAGGCACTATTTTTCAGTGGCTATGCTACTTCCTAAACAGCAATGCCCAGAAGGTGGCATCAGGGGATTCTGGTTGATTCCTTGGCTGTTGGCCTGTGAGCCTCCTCACAGTTCAGTTTTATCCCCCATATATATTTAACAGTTTTGGGGTCTGGTACTATCAGCGTACAGATCACAGCCTGTTCTATTACCAATTTACAACACAATCTGAGGAAACTGCCTTTGTTCTCAACCAGTGCCTGTCATTAGTAATGGACTGATGAGGGTGAAAAGACTGACATTTAATCCAGACAAGACAGAAGGTCCTGGTCAGTTGAAAGGCAGATCAGGGAATTCAGTCTGTGCAGTTACACTCCCCCTGAATACAACAAAATACAAAATACACCAAGCACGGATACCTTTATTTGATCAACTAAAAGCACAAAATTAGCCTGGAGAAGAGAAGGTTCAGGAGTGATATGATAGCCTGTTTAAATATGTGAAGGGATGTCATATTGAGGAGGGAGCTAACTTGTTTTCTGCTGTTCCAGACACTAGAACCTGGAGCAATGGATGAAAGCTACAGGAAAAAAGGTTCCACCTCAACATTAGGAGGAATTTCCTGACAGTAAGGGCTGTTCAAGAGCGGAACACACTCCCTCAAAGTGTAGTGGAGTCTCCTTCCTTGGAGGTCTTTAAACAGAGGCCGGATGGCCATTTGTCGGAGTTGCTTTGATTGAGATTTCCTGCATGGCCGGGGGTTGGACTGGATGGCCCTTGCGGTCTATTCCAACTCTATGATTCCACGATTCTATGATTCTATCATGAAAGCTTTCAAAGCTTCACTGGCTCCTTAGAGGATAAGAAAAGCAACAAAGTCAGAGTCACATTTTGTGACTACATTTTACTTCAGATGTTACTTCTGTTGTCAGTTAAGATGGTCAGTGCAGGCAGAGGCCACTCTCCTTGATGGCCATGTTCAGACTGTGGACAAAGGGTAATAAAAGACAGATAATAAAATCTCCAATACATTAACAGCAGCAAGGTAACATACATTGCGATCTGGGCTATCTCTGTCCTGTGAGAGGTTAAGGCCCCATTCCCACTGGGTACAAAAAGCGACATATATTATTGAGATTCTGGCTCGAACTTATTTTCTGAGTACTAATTGAATCTGGTCCTTCATTCTCATTAGGAAAGGCTGCAAAATGACTCGATTTATTTTGACCCATGTTTTCGTTCCCATTGGATTTTTCCCCACTGTACTTTAAAGCGGAGTAATTTGTTCCCCATTTCCATTGCCCTTCCAGAACCTCTTTTTTTTAAGCAGCTATCAATCAAGTGCTTAGGTAATTAGGCGTCACAGTAAGGTCAGTTGCTTCAATGCATTTTGGCACAGGCTATTTTTGTTCCCTGTTCCCATTAGTGTCTTTCAAACTGTTTTGTTTTGTTTTTAAGCAGTCAATCAATCGCTTAGGTGCTTTTCCCCTCTGGGAAAAAGAGAAGGAGCCTCCATTTCCCCCCAAGTCCCTTTGCCTCCCCCATTGCTCTCTGGGCTGTCTGGGGGGTGATCGAGCAGACATGTAATTATAGTTTAAAAACGGTGTTCAATGGATCTCCTCACATGTCAGTCTATGAATGTGGAGCAGGGGGGAGGTTGCAGGGGGGCATAATGTGTTTACCACGTTTGGAGGTCAATGTAGCAATTTGCTATGTTTGGACACCTGACAAAGCACCTAGGTGATCAAAAGCTTAATTTAAAAAAAATTTGTCTACATACGCGATCGCCTTAACCTGCTTCCCACTCCACCCGGGGAAAGGCTACGTGAATGAGGGGAAATGGCACCGGTAATGCAGGAAAGAGAACAAAGTGGGTGACACCCCCAGGCCAGCCCCTTGAGCACTGCTCCTCCCATCCCCAAGTTCCTGAATCGGACACTCTTGTCATTCCCATTCATTTGCCCTGGATTGGATTCTAGAGGTGCAGGAAAAACTTCTGAAAAAGTACAGTCAAATTAACCCGGGTTTGAGCCCCCCTGATCCGGGTTTTCCCTGGAAAAATTGATTACATGGGGATCAGATCCAAATTCCAATGGGAATTCCTGTGCCTTAGGCAGAGAACTTTGAATTTCTCAAGAAGTCTGTTTACTATGTATATGAGGGGGGGGGGGGGGCTTGGTGCTGTAACTTGCAGCATGTGCTCCCATTTTCATCTGTGAAATATGGCTAGATATGCTTGTGACAAAAGTGGGAAAGGAAGAAAAGGAGAAACAGAGAGTAAAAGGGGGTGAATATGAGCTAACCAACACCATTATATGTACAGTGGGACCTTGTTATCTGCTGTGGTTTGGTTCCAGGATCCTCCGTGAATAACAAAATCCGTGGATGCTCAAGTCCCATTAAATATAATGGCAGAGCAAAATGGTGTCCCATATATAAAATGGAAAATCAAGGTTTGCTATTTGAAATTTATACTTTTTAAAAAATATATTTTCAAGCTGTGTATGCTTGAATCCGTGAATAAAAAAATCAGTGAATAAGGAGGGCTGTCTGTATTTTATGACAGTTAGGAATTAAGACTGGGGGATTAAGACCTATGCTCCACTGCTGTATTTCCAGTGCGCTAGGTAATTTCCTAAGACACAAAGGCTATATTACATACCCTACCAGTCTGGGCATGGGAGGTATGATCTGGAAGGATCTGGTTGTTCTCTGTATCAATATGCTTCTTAGTAAAGTGGGAATATGCAATTATTGATTTCTCAGTGAGATTAAAATTTTTGAAGAGCTGATCTAATACATTAATGGACAAGCAAAATCATTTTCCATTAAACCTCTGGGGAGCAGGAAAATTTGAGCACAGCAAGAGTCTTATTGACATAGGATGCTATTATTACTGATGGAATGCAAGCTGAGAGGCTATTTAAGGATTGCCACTGGATAGAAGGAAAAGTGATGAAACAGCTGAGAATCCAAGATCATTATACCAGCAAAAAGTATTTCTTCAGAGTTGGAAGATCAGGTTTTATCACTCTAACTGTAACAAAGTGAAGATGGAATGTGTGTGTTTGTGTGTGCATGCAAATAAGAGAGAAAGAGAAGAGGAAGATACACATATTCTTATAAATAGGATTATAGTTTGGGACAGCAGCAAATAGTAAATACCGTTGAAGATGCAAGAACCAGCATTCATGGTCTGACCATATGAGTAAGTATCAACCATAGACTTTTTGTACTAGACTGAATAAGAGGGAATTGTCATGTGATGTTTTTCTCAGGGATCAAGTCACTTGTCCTTAGTAAAGCTGCTCCAGCTACAGTCTTCCTAGTTGACAGCTCAATTCTGGATATTAGCTATAGTAACTAGGACTCCATAAAATGACAGATGGTCTCAAGAGCAGCCTACAGAGGATCTGCGTCTGACTTTAGACTCCTGACAAAGCTGTAGCTGCATTATTAGACTGGAGAAAACAATAACAAGCAAAGCTTGACTATACTTTATTACAGTCGAAGACCAGCATAAAAGAAACAAAAACATCAAAACATTAAGGTTAAAAATAATGCATTAATAATAATACATCAGTATTACATTAAAAAGCAATGCAGTAAAATCATGCATACTTCGGGTTGGTTATGCAACTGGGTGCTTTGCTTTTAAATAGCAGGAGGATAAAATCTGCCCACTGGAAAGATAAAATAGATTAATTCAACAATAAAATGAATTAAAATAAGAATAAGGAACAACTTTTGTTGGTAGGATTAAGGTAACTCAGACATAATGTGCTCTGCTTAGAATTAATTTTGCTTTTTCTGCGAATAATTGCAGATGCACAAAATTGTGCCACTTTACAAGTTATTTCTGAGTTACAGTCTGACAAAAGATATTTTAAATAAAAAGTTTTGGATCTCCATGGTTTATTTAGAAGGATTGGAGTGATCAGGTCTTTCTAGGCTTCACTGTAAAAAGGACAATGAAATAGTACATATTTCCTAACAAGCAAAGCAACTCAGAGCTACCACCTGGCTTTGCTAATCCTGCCACTGATGTTTGCTGAAAATGTGTAATAGGACACAGAATTTAGAATGACTGTCATTCTAAAAAAAAAAAAATTTTTTTTTGAAAACCAATGTAGTGATTCCCTTGATGCTTCTTTCCATGTTGGAATGCTTAAGATCACCATTCTTTTGAAAACATGTATTACACAACCATGAACAGAGACCCTCAAGCAGTGCCTCAGTCATCAAACATCAAGGGCTAAGGACAGTTTGGATCCACACTAGTGATCATTAATTTTTCCTGTGGAAGCCAATGGTACTGAGACTGAGGTGTTCATTTCCTCAGCAGTGCCACTCAGTTTGAACTCAGTTATAAGAGTCAGAGCTTTTTGTTGCCCCTGCACTTGTGAATTTAATATCAAGCACAAAGGGCAGGATTCACCTCAGAGTTTACAGTAAGAATATTGTTATGGCTCCATGTATTTCTCTATATGTGAGGAATGAAAGCACTGATCTTGGCAAAACATGATGCCTCTGCCCAACAGTTGTGCTTACTATGTGAGGATCAATGACACGGGCAGGCTATATTCCCTCATACATGGGAATGCCTATTTTCCTGCATCTTGCATCCTGCAGTCTCTCATTATCCTTGAACAATTTTGGTTGAACAGGATCAATAAGTGGATAACTTATTTAGGCAAATAGATTAATGGAAGTTATTTCCATAAAAGAATTAGCCCATGAAACTAATTTCTGATCCCCATGGTCTAACTCCTATGATATGTTCATATATGCATTTTCACTGCATATGCCTATGTCATATTTATATATGGTTTATGTAAGCAAATGTGGTCACTTACACTATATATGAATTAGAGCACAACAAACTCATATTTGGTAATATTAGCAAAGATGGTAAACTGGAATAACTCACTGAAGTTAATAAGTAGTGCATTTCATACTGTGTGCCATATTGTGCTAGAGCCCAAAATGCAAAAGTTAAATTCTACCTTTAATTAACATATGGAGTGATAGACTGAGCATACAAAATTCAAATGAGGATTTAAATTCTATGTATGCTTTCTAAATGTTTTATTCTGAAGAACTAAAGTTTAAACCTTGTTATTACTGGTAGTCTGAATTTATGCAATTTACCTGCTCCAGACTGTAACACTACTATCTGATATCGTAGGTCTTTTTCACACTACTGTACAGGATTATCACACATTGATACCATTTCGACTGCCATGGCTGCATCTTGGTTTTTGTAGTTTGCTGAGGCACTAGCATTCTCTGGTTAAGAATTCTATATACCTCTCCCTAAACCACAAATCCCAAGATCCCACAGAATGGATCTTTGGCAGTTAAAGTAGACTCATAGCATTATAACTGCATCGCATGAAAAACATATTACGTTAAACATTAGAAACTCAACATTAGAAGTCAAATGTATACCTGCACACAGTTTTTAACCTTTTTTTTTCAATTTAATATTTTAATTTTCAGAAAGTTTTATTTCTTGAAAATAATAACATTCTATTTATGTCACAATCCACATGATTTGATTAAAAATCACTAGGACCATGTGAATATATATACAATTGCAAATTCTTTATTTTTGTAATGTAAATTATTTGGGTGCATATATTTCAAATTTAAAAGATTTCCAACTGGCCATCTTGCTCTAAGAATCAGATTGCGACATATTCATTATATTTTCCACTAGGTGGAGAGGAAAACAAAGAAGTGGTGTTATTTTAAGTAAACATCAGCAACACTTATGTGTCAACAAACGAAGACAGGATATAAAGAGATTAGTGAATGGCAATACGGTTTGCTTTATATAATGTAATCCGGTTTGTCTGCTGTAACTGTTTGTGACTCAAATGTGAATAGCAGCAGCACAGAATTGTTACTATGAGGTCTGCAAATGCTTTTCTCCCCAGTAGCAAACACTTTGGGTCACTTGGCTTAAAAAAAGTCCTTTTCATTTCCTAGAAACAAAATGGAAAGGGGATATTTTACAAACCACATGTAGGCTTTCTTTACTCTCATGGAGGAATTTATATGATTTTTTTTTAAAAAAAACAGGTGTTGCCTTTGCTCAAAGAAGGGTCTTCTATTAATTCCTTGTTTATCAGTGCCAATTATAAGAACAGTTGCTACAAAATGTTTTAACAGATGCACAACTCTTTGATCCTAATGATTTTCATTTGAAATGGCAAGTGAAGCTTTAAAAAGTGACCCTGCCTGGGCAGTGTTGGAATAAAATCAATGGGAATCAGCGGAAAATATTAATAACTAAATATACAATGTAACAAATGTCATCTTCTACTGGCACAGAAGTGATTTTGTGCAGGGATCATCAGATGAGCTATATGGATACTTGTTTATTATTTGAACAGTAGACTCCAGAATGATTGTACTATTTTTATTAAGCTGTTTGACTCTAGCTAAATTCTAAACACTTTGTACATTTTCAGATTTACAGACAAGGTTCAGACTTTCACACCACACTATATTCCTTTTGTTTTCACTATGCAATATCTGTCTTGGGAGACTCTGTTAGCCACACTTGTCAGAGGAACATCCAAAAGTGTATGTAGTGCAAATACATTCAATCAAGTCCTTATAAATTCATAAATGAAAAATAAGTTTTGCTGTGTGTGTGCCTTCGTCACCTGTAGTTTTGCAAGACATTTAGCCTTCTCTGTCAAAGAGCTCTGGTGCAACAATAAACTACAATTACCAGGATTCCCTAGCACTGAGCCAGGGCAGTTAAAGCTGTCTCAAACTGGATTATTTCTGCAGTGTGTTTTGGAGCCAAGTCAAAGAGCTCTTCTGTTTATTTTTCCTTGTACCACTAGACACATTGCCTTGCAAAGGAGCCTCATCTAACTCAGTAGGATTTATTGCCAAATATATCACCAGATGGGTAAGATTTGGCTCTGAGAAAGTGATTTCAGGGAATACAAATGAAATCGCCTCAAAGATTTCATTTCAATGGGGTTTAACATGTCTAGTGGAGGAGTTCAGGAGTGCATCCCTTCTGGCCAAGACCCATTGGGATCTATCTGGATTCCCAACAGCCACTCTTGCCAATAAAGGCATAGCTATTTTGTGGATTTGGGGTGTTATTGTACTTTGCTGTATGGCCAACACAGCTACCTCTGGATGTGCTTTCCTGATTACTCCAGCTGTGTGCAAAGCTCTGCATCCACAGTGTAGAAATAATCCAGTTTGACCCCACTTTAACTGCCTTGGCTCCATGCTATATAATTCTGGGGATTGTAGTTTGTTGTGGCACCAGAGCTCCCCAACAGATAAGGCTAAATGTCTCAAAAAATGACAATTCCCAGAATTCCATAGCATTGAGCCATGGCAGTTCAAATGGAGTCATACCGGATTATTTCTGAAGCATGGGTGCTGAGTGACTCGCACTTGACCAAATGAAGGCTAGCTCCTTCCTCTGAGGGAGAGAGATTTCCTCCTCCTTCTCCTCCATTTCCACCCTGACTGAGAGGTAGCATGGCCTAATGGTTTCAGTGCTGGGCAGATTGCCGCACTACACTTTCATAGAGCTGCTATTCCACTTTAACTGCTCTAACTGCCTCCTGTTGCATTCTGGGATTTGCAGTTTAGGGAGAGGGCATTTAGAATTCTCAGCCAGAGCCTTCTCTGTCAGAGAGCCCTGGTGCCACAATAGACTAGAATTCACAGGATAATTAAGGTGGACTCAGACTGGATTATTTCTGCAATGTGTTTTAAACCACTGCAGCAGAGGCGATGGTTATAGTCCAAAATACACTGAAGGAATAATCCAGTTTGAGGCCCCCTTGACTGCTCTGGCTCAGTGCTAAGGAATGCTGGGAATTGTAGTTTGCTGTGGCACTAGAGCTCTCTGTCTGACAGAGAAGGGTCAATGTCTCACAAAACTACAGTTCCCAGGATTCCCTAGCACTGAGCCAGGGCAGTTAAAGTGGTCTCAAACTGGATTATTCCCTCAGTGGAGCGAGAGGAGGCTTTTCCTCAGCAGCAGCAGCAACAGCTGCTGCCCCTGCTCCCTTGCCTCCCCTTCCCATGGCCGCCATTTTAGGTCAGGATGGTGAACTCTGGCTCGGCTGAGCTCCTCCCCGCCAAGGCCTGGGTTGCTGCTGCTGCTGCTGCTGCTGCTGACAGAGCCTCTAGAGGCGGAGGAGGAGGAGGCGGAGGCCGGGGAACGGGATTAATGGAGCTCCCAGGGCGGTCGTGGCGGGGCTGAGGCCTGCCTCCCAACCCTTGTCCCCGGAGGAGGAGGAGGAGGAAGCCAGGGCGCCTGACGGCCGGGAAGACGGACGGACCGCCTCCGCCCAGGGCTCGCCTTCCCCCCAGCCCCCAGCCCTTGGAGCGGCCCTCCGGAGGCAGGTGAGGCCAGGAGCCCTCAACGCGGCCCCGGTCCTTCCTCCCCTCCCTTCCAGGCGCCTAGGAAGCGCTAGGCCCCAAGGAGCTCCTTCCCTTTCTTTCCCCTCTCTCCCTCTCTCTGGAAACACACGGGGGGGCTCCTTGCTCCGGTGAATCCCTGGATGCTGGGTCAGGGGAGCTGGGTGTGTGTGTGTCATATACACTGGGAAAGGTGAGCCTCTCGTGTGTGTGTGTGTGCATGTGTATCTATATATTTATATGAGGGTCTCGCCTTCCCCCTTCGGTTCTTTCCTCCCACTCTGGAAAAGTTTTATACACACACACAGAGTACACGTACAT